>NC_056730.1:700089918-700197418 GCF_019279795.1 Protopterus annectens | reverse complement strand
TAAAATATTACTTCTGGGATAGCTTGCAGAATGGAATCACTTCTGGTCATCTGACTTCTAGTTCCCACGCAAACCCCCATTGCTGGAAGCTGGCAGGATTTAGCACTTACCTGTAAAAATACACACACAAGGGCTTTTGCTCAGATTTGTGGCAGGTGCTGGAAGCCATAAAACAATTTCATACTGCCATGCTTCCACAGTAATAATTAGTTCACCCCAAAGACAATATATAAAGCTTCCTGGTACAGACTTTGTGCCTCTGGCTGCATTGACACCTGTGAGATAGCATCTTTATGGTCTAGCCCATAAAGTGATTTCATTTCAGACATATTTCAAAGTTTGCTGGACTGAGGTTAACCTTACAGTTTTCCTCTGTTAAAACACATACATTTAAACAATTACAACAGTGCATGTACATTTCTGTTCTCTCCAGTATAGTGGATACATTTCAAACACAAGCACTTTACACATACCTTTTCAACCCAAACATCTGTACAAATCAGTTTGATATACAGATGACATAACAGTTCTAATTTGTAACACAAGCATCTTGTACAAATCAGCTTGATAGTCATAAATGACATATAATTATTTACAAAATTCCATGTAGCTGTGCCGGCAGTAACTCCTATCATCACATCTATGTGGGTCTCCTTCAAATAAACAAAAGCCCACATACCCAAAGACAATATAACTGAGACGAAAACACCAAATCGTCATCGTCATTTAACCAACTCCACACAACACCTCGAATTTACAGAAGGAAAGAAAGCAGCTGGCCAACAATTACAAGAAACTACATGGAAGCACTTCGAACCCCCACAGCCCGCAATGTGGGGGTCTTTGCCCCCCCCTACATCCCCCCTAACTAATTATACCAACTCTGAGATCGCACTATAGTCGGGAAAAGGGCAAACTTCCAAATGTTGGTAGACTGCCTCCTTTCCCTGGATAAATTGTCGGTTATATGAGGAGTCATTTAAATGAAGATTTGGTGTCGTCGTCTTGGTCTTTATGTTTTTGGGCAAGTGTTTTTTCAGTCATTTCAAGAAGACCCATTTTATATATATATATATATATATATATATATATATATATATATATATATATATATATATATATATAAATATATATATATATATATATATATATATATATATATATATATATATATATATATATATATATATAGTGTGTGTGTACTTCTGTGACACTGTGATTCATCAGCCATTACTTATTTCATTTTGTTGACTAGGAAGTTTGCACTTAGATCTTACGTGATAATTATCCTTTCACTATATCTCATGATTCTATTTTACTCATAGGCCTGAATGCTAGAAACTGTGAAACCTGATTTCCTCTTCTCTTCCTTCTTCAACTGCCACTTTGAGCATGTTTTACTTCGTAGGTACTAGCCTGTAATATATCATTTATTTAAGTATTTTGTGTTTAACAGGGCAGGCTTTTATATACTATCCAAGACATTCTGTTATCAGCTTTTGCTGTCAGTGCATGCATGGTTCAATCAGTCGTATATTTGTTAACATGCTTGAAGAGTATCCGCACGTGAATCGGCAGAGTGCAATGCTGGGTGATCCTTCAACAGAGAATCAAAATAATGCCAAAAGCACCTGATAAACCAAATTAATATGCCAGAATTCTGAGTCAATCTATAATCATCACTGGAATATAGAACTTTTCCAGATATAAGCTGAAAGTGCTGGGTGAACTTTGTGTACATGCCTGGTAAAGCCAAAGCATTCTGTCATTGCCATGGACCTGTCTATTATTAAAGTGGGACCCAAAATGCTCTTACAGTAGACTACACTTGCTTCATGGCAGAGGGAAACAGTTAACTTATCTAGTTTTTCCTTTACCAGCATTTAACTTTCTACCTCCCTACCATCCCTAAATTCCTCTTTACCCTTTCCTGACCTGTTCCATTGTCTGATTGCCTTTGTAGATTCCATCTCTGCAAGCCATTCTGACAACACATTCCATGAGTCTGCAACTCTTTCACAGGATTATTTGGCCACTGTCATCAACTACCTTTGCCTAGTCATCCCCCCAGTATTCTTACTGGTCTGGATGGCCCCTACATATCTCATGGATATGATCTTTTTCACCCAAATATCTATTCCAGACTCCAGGTAAGGTTCCACTTTTATCAGTCTAACACGTGGTCTTTTCTGATGGCTTTCTTCTGGATTGTTTCCAGCAGCCTTTTGTACTTCTTCTCCTTGTATGGCCCCCAGAACCGCATATAATAGTCAACATATGGCATTAGCAGGACCCAGTAAACTGGCAACACTTCTGGAGTCAGTCTGCGGAAACATTCTTGCAGTCTATTTGCTGCTTCCACTACTGACTCATTGTGTTTCTGGTAATCCAGTCCAGATGTAATCAACACCCCACCCCCCTCAGATCCTTTTACTTCTCGGTTGTAATCAGTTCCACTCTCACTCTCACCTACAGCTGATACTTTGCACTAGGTTTTCTGGGATCCATATGGCAGAATGTAAAACTGCCTATGTCATATGGTGCATCTAATCCGACCTTCTTCTACCATTCTGTCTGCCTCTTTAATTTACCTTTTTATTTTACCTATTGTCTTAAAAAGGTCCTTGCTAGTTAACTACACATTTATTTCCTGCTGGGGAAACCAAAATAAACACCTGATTTCCAGTTTAGATTGGATTTCAGTAACACACCCTTTTGTTATATTTGCATAACAGGACTTATCTGCCTCCCTGAAACTGAAATTTGCTCTAGCCTTGATGGCCATTTCTGGTTACTGAAATTTTCAGTTGCACATTTGGCTTAAGTAGATATCCTCACTGCACCAAATCTTCCTATATCAGCTTTATTGTTTATGCATATACAAAAATAATGAATTACTTTACTAGGATGGCAAGCCCCTTCTTTAACATAGCATGCTGTGCACACGTTCATCATTTTATGTTGCAAACTACTTTTGTTCTCAGAGGAGTTTCTTGTTTATCAATTTTCTAGAGTTGTTGGATAATCCTTGCTGATATTAGTACATGTTCTGTCTAAAAATTTCTGCTTCTGGCTTCCTGCATTACGCATGCTGTCTGTTTTTATCAATACATTTACTGTACTGTGTTGTTTAAGAACAACTGTTACCTTTGAAATATTGTATCTAACCCCTTAAAACATTTTATTACATTCACTGCAATATAATTTTTTAGTTTTACTTGTATACTTTAAATCACATCTTTCTTGCTGCCCATCAACAGTTGTAGTTTTAATAAAGGTACAATAGTCTCCAGTCTTGGCATTTCCATCTTTGACCCTACAGAAGTTGTTCTGCATTACTGGTGCATCTACACTGTCTAAAATTTGTATAACCTTATTGTCAACTTACTTTCACTGATTGTAGTTGTCTGTAATTTTTGCACTATACTTACTGTCACTTAGAATTTTAATGTTTGATTCACTACATAACACAAGGCTATTGCACATTCCGGATTCCTCAGCCAGGTTGGGAGGGGTGAGACGGAGCAGCATCTGTCCACTTACCAATTCTGGGGTGGATCATAGGGTTTCAACATGCCATCTAACACTTCCCTGATTATGAGGGCAGTGCTGTAATAAGGTAGAAGACAGCTGATGACTTTAGTGTACTGTGGAGGAAAGGAGCTAATTGACTATATGAGCAGTGATTAGTGTGATGTTAGCTAGGGCATACCAAAAAATTCTCAGGGATATGTGATGCTGTAGGACTGTAGACTGACGGGAAACTTAAAGAAAGAGTTTACGAACACATTTACCACATAAATAAGAAGAACAACACTAACGCTCTAGCACGACATTGTAATGAGTACCCTACTCACCATTTCCTTTTTAAAGTTATTGACCAAGTCATTGTTGAACTAAAGGGTGGACCACAGCAATTGTTATTAAAAAAACGTGAATTAGTGTGGCAGCTCAGGTTGAACTCGTACTTTCCACCGGGTTTAAATGAAGTTACTTCTTTATCTTGTATACTGAATTTGAAAAGTTTACTTCAGTAATGAATTAGAGTTATTTTATTTACCTTCCCCTTTTTTCCAGTGAAGGTATCATTTAAGTTTGCCTACACCTGTTCATTTAAATTAATTTAAATTAGGTTTTATTGTACTTTATTAATTTTGTAAACGTAGAGTATTGGATTGAAGTTGGGACTGTTTTCATGGTGGTGTGGTTGTTAATTTTAATTTTAATGTACGAGTATTTTATTTCACGACACTTTAATTGTTAGATGTTAGGTAGATTTTCTGTAACTTGATTGTTAATTATATAGGTGACTTGGCACCTTTTTTAGTTTAAATTACTTGTATTAACTATTTTGAAATTGTCTGAAGAAGTCTGCCTACTTTGGCAAATGAAAAGCACTTCACATTAAAGGTTCGTTCGTTGGTGCTCATCAGTGTCTGGTGGCTCTGTTTTTTCTACAGTTTGTTTGCGCCTTTGTTTCGGATTTATTTAACTAGTTGTTTGTCCATGACTACAGACAGTGTGTTGAACACCTCTATTCATTTTCCAGCACAGTCTACTTTGGTTCCGGTTTCGGGTGTTTCCGAACTGGGCAATTTGACACAATTGATTCAAGCTATGAATGAGAGACTGGACACTTTATCAACTCGCATGGATGTTTTGTCTCAAACCACCACCATTGTGAGACCAAAAGTGGGTCCAGTCCCTAACATAGATAAAGTGGAACTGAATAGAGTTACATGTGTGCATGAAGCTAATCGGGCAAGAGATACTGACATAAGCGAGCACACTGGAGTCAACGTCAAGGTAAAAGAGGGTGTCTTGTTGAACAAAGCAGTTACTGAACCTTCCTCGGGGATTATTGGACTCCCTGACCTGTCCAAATGGCTGTATGTCCAGCCATTGTTTGGTGACAACGATGCTGGAAAGGGCAAGGAGCGACCGTCTGGAGGAGGGGGACTGCTAATTACCAAACTGAAGGACTTTGACCGTAAATCATTGAAAGCTAAAAAGCTTCAACTAGAGATCCGCTACTTCGAAGAATGTAGGAATCAGGGGGTAGTCCCCAAGGGTCTACGATCATGGCAGTACCATTCTGGGTTGGAAGAAGGGGCTCCCTTTTACAATGGCCTTATTGCTCTATTCAATAGACACAGTGCAGAGCTATTGGAGGTTATGATTAAGCACTACAGTAGAGCTATCGAGAATTTATCTAAAGATATTTTTGAACTAAATGAGGAAATTGGAATGCACGGGGACTTCCTCCAATACCAATACAAATATAAGAGGGTGTTTTCATCGATAGAGCAGCAGATAATTAAAAACACAGAAATCAAATTAAAGAAATTAAAGAGAGACATTAACAACTACAGGAATGGAGTAGCGTACCCGACCCCGCCCCCTTCACAAGGAAATTATTAATTTGGTCAGCCGAGTACGCAACGTAGAGAACAAGTCTCTAAAGATTTGGATGCTAACGCTGGGGTTTTGGGTGCTAGTGCCAGTAGTTGTGATATTAACCTATTGGGGCTTGATTGGGGTGAAAATGTGAACGAAGATTTGAGTGAAAGTAGTAATGTAAAGAATGGCCAAAAGGGTAATACTAGTGAAGACAACCGGAATTATTTTTCCAACAGAGGCCAGAATCACCAGCGGAGTTACAATACGAGGGGCAAGAAGGAGACCAACAGATTCAACAGGTAATTGAGAAACCTGCAGTCTTAATAAAGGTGGAGATTTTAAAATTTATAATTTTTCAAGTTTCACAGTGGACCAGGAGCTTTGTGAACTTTTTAGTAAAGGACTAACGTTCGTACCTGCAGATCGTTTTAGTTTGCCTAACATTTTAATTGATTTGAAGCTTTATACTCGCAAATTGAACCTGGCTTTGTTGTTTGGAAAGAAACTGTTTTGACACGTCCTTGAGGGTGGCAAGTACATTTAATCCGCCCTTGTACCCAATTTTGTCGTTATTTGAACACATGTGCGAGGTTGATTTGAAGAGCTTACATACTGAGAACAAAAGAAATGATGATGTCATCATGACAGAGGGTGAGATTTCAGCTTTGATCCTTATAAAATCCCTACCAGTGCGGTTGTTAAAACCCGATAAAGGAGGGGGAGTAGTGATTATGGATAATGGTGAATATGAAGGAAGAATTTTAAAAGTATTGGATAGTGTAATTTATGAAAAATCAAGTATCAATGAGTTGAACATTGCTTACAAAAGAATTAACTCTTTTTAGGGACTTGTTTATTGAAGGCATGGTTTCTATAGATACATTCAACTACTTGACTAACTTGAGTCCAAGAATACCTTCCTTGTTTGGTTTATCCAAACTCCACAAAAACCTTCACGACCCCCCTATGAGGGCACTGGTTAATGCAAGGTCGTCTATAACATATGCTTGTGCTAAGTACGTAGACTGTATTTTAAAGAAGTATGTGGTTAGGGAGGAACAGATCTGCAAGGACTCATGGGCCTTTTTAAAGGCTCTAGACAACTTTGAATTTCAGAACAATGTTATGTTCTTAACTATTGATGTGGCTGATTTATATTTCTCAATTCCGCATGACATAGGTGTGGATTATGTGGTAGAAAGAATGTTGTATTATGGTGCAGACAGTAAGGAAGTCCGCCTGATCCAGGAAGTGATGGACGTTATTTTGAATAACAACTATGTCATTCATAACAGTGAGATCTACAGACAAGTGGTGGGGGTTGCGATGGGTTCTCCATGTGGGGCGAGTTACGCAAATTTAGTGTTGTCCAACTGGGAACGTGAGAACATATTTGAGAGAAGTCAACAGAAAGGTGAAATTATACACTAAATTTTTGGATGACATCTTTATCATGTTTGAAGGTAGTGAGAATGAAGCACAGTTGTTTGTAAATGAATAGTACACCCTTTCTAAAATTTACCTACACCTAGCACAAAAACATCATTAATTACCTGGACGTACAGTTAAACAAAGACTTAGAGAACAACAGTTACACAGCTAGGATACACCGGAAACCTACGTATTCCAAAACTTTACTACACTACACCAGTTGTCATCCTTTTCACCAGAAAAGATTTGTGTTAAAAGGACAGTTAGTGAGGGCAGCCCAGATGACAACTGAGGATATAGGTTTTGTTGAGGAATGTAGATTGTTAAAAAAACATGTTCCTGAGTCGTGGGTATCCTGAAAGTCTGGTTCTTGAATTGTTGGGTGAAGTAAAACATAAAAGAAACAGAGGTGTTTATGCCTCCATTCTTTGTAAAAAGTTGCAGAGGGCACCAACAGACCACATTCTGGAAGTTACTAGTGTGGAAATAGGAGGTACAAACTCTTCCAACTTGGGTATGGAAAACACACAAATTGTAAGTTTACCCAATTTTAGAACTAGTTTCATTACTCCTTTTTGTATCGAAGCAGGTGCTATTGGTCACATTCTGAAAAAGAACTGGAACCTTTTGGTATATGAGAGGGAATTAGTTGATAAATTGGGTGACTACCCTACTATAATTTTCAGGAAGGGTAGGAACTTAAAAAGTATTGTGGAAACTAACCCTAACAAGTCTCACAGAACTGAAGGTACTTACAAATGTGAGTCTTGTAATTATTGTAGATACATTTCTACAGGGGCTGGTTTAAGGGTGAACCATAGCGAAATTAAGTTTAGAGGTAGGTACAACTGTAACTCAAAGTCTGTGGTGTATTTGGCTTCCTGTCAGTTGTGCCCAGCATTCTTTGTTGGGAAGACTGACAGGAAACTTAAAGAAAGAGTATACGAACACATTTGCCACATAAGTAAGAAGAACAACACTAACGCTCTAGTACAACACTGTAATGAATACCCTACACACCATTTCCTTTTTAAAGTTATTGACCAAGTCATTGTTAACCTAAAGGGTGGACCACAGCAATTCTTATTAGGAAAACGTGAATTAGTGTGGCAGCTCAGCTTGAACTCTTATTCTCCACCGGGATTAAATGAAGTTACTTCTTTATCTTGTATACTGAAGTTGAAAAGTTTACTTCGGTAATGAATTGCAGTTATTTTATTTATTTCTCCTTTTTTTTCCAGTGACGGTATCATTTAAGTTTGCCTACACCTGTTCATTTAAATTAATTTAAATTAGGTTTGCTGTACTTTATTAATTTGTAAACGTAGCGTATTGGATTGAAGTTGGGACTGTTTTCATAGTGGTGTGGTTGTTAATTTTAATTTTAATGTACGAGTATTTTACTTCATGTCACTTTAATTGTTAGGTGTTAGGTAGATTTTCTGTAACTTGATTGTTAATTATATAGGCGACTTGGCACCTTTTTTAGTTTAAATTACTTGTATTAACTATTTTGAATTTGTCTGAAGAAGTCTGCCTACTTTGGCAGATGAAAAGCGCGTCACATTAAAGGTTCGTTGGTTGGTGTTCATCAGTGTCTGGTGGCTCTGTTTTTTCTACACTTTGTTTGTGTTTTTTTTCAGATTTATTTAACTTTCCAGAGTTGCTGGATAATCCTTGCTAATATTAGTACATGTTCTGTCTAAAAAATTCTGCTTCTGGCTACCTGCATTATGCATGCTGTCTGTTTTTATCGGTACATTTACTGTACTATGTTGTTTAAGAACAACTGTTACCTTTGAAATATTGTATCTAACCCCTTAAAACATTTTATTACATTCACTGCAATATAATTTTTCAGTTTTACTTGTATACTTTAAATCATGTCTTCCTTGCTGCCCATCAGCAGTTGTAGTTTTAATACAGGTACAATAGTCTTAAGTCTTGGCATTTCCATCTTTGACCCTACAGAAGTTGTTCTGCATTACTGGTGCATCTACACTGTCTAAAATTTCTATAACCTTATTGTCAACTTACTTTCACTGATTGTGGTTGTCTGTAATTTTTGCACTATACTTGCTGTCACTTAGAATTTTAATGTTTGATTCACTACATAACACAAGGCTATTGCACATTCTGGATTCCTCAGCCAGGTTGGGAGGGGTGAGAAGGAGCAGCATCTGTCCACTTACCAATTCTGGGGTGGATCATAGGGTTTCAACATGCCATCTAACACTTCCCTGATTATGAGGGCAGTGCTGTAATAAGGTAGAAGACAGCTGATAACTTTAGTGTACTGTGGAGGAATGGAGCTAATTGACAATATGAGCAGTGATTAGTGTGATGTCAGCTAGGGCATACCAAAAAATTCTCAGGGATATGTGATGCTGTAGGGTTGCTTTATTCTGCAAATCTCCTTCCCAACTTACCAACATAATCAGTAAATCCATCCTGTTCGGTAGTACTTGTGCACTTATGGTAAGAACAACTGGATCAACACCAAGCAGCTATGAATTTTTTTTTGTAATTATGTTCTCATTATGTAAAGCAGGCTTTTTGTTTGCAAAATATATATTTTTTACTTTAGTTACTTCAGTGAAACTATATGCATTAAGTTTAATAAATTGTATTCTGAGCAGCTGTCCAATTACTTCCTGATTTTGTGTCATCTAACCCTGACATCTGATGATCTAATTGTTTGGATAAACAGTTTGCAATGGGTAGGTTTCTTCAATATTTTGCAAAAAAAAAGAAAGTATAATTGATTGGATTCTTACTAATAAAGACGCACATAAATATACTACTGGGACCCTCCCGAATGATCTTAGTGACCACCACGTCACCTACATAATAAAAAACAAATTTACCAGCATAAACCTTCCTATATATAGACTTGTTAGAAATAAGAAGAAATTTGTTCCAACACTATTCCTAACTGAACTTAGATCCTGTAACTGGTCCAAGCTAAAAACCCTGCCCCTTGATGAGAGTGTGACATTCTTTACTGACACATTCCTCAACATTCTTGACTCTCATGCACCTAACAGACTCATCCGAACCAAGACTCGGATAGCACCATGGCTAACTAGAGAAACCAAATCCAAAATCAAACTTAGAGATCAGGCCTGGGACAAATGGCGAACTACTAAGGCACCTCAAGATCGCATTAAATTCCAGCAATTTAGAAATGCAACGAAAAAAGACACTACCCTAGATAAAAAGAACTATTTCTGTCACCTCCAAGATAAGCACCAGAACAATCCAAAGAAGTTTTGGGCAGGCTTAAACAACCTCCTCCACTCAGGGAAAGCGTCTACTCCCACCCCAGAAACACTTATTGGTAAAAACCCAGAAGAGGTCGCCAATACTTTTAACTCCTTTTTCACCGAGACCATTCAGACCCTGGCTAATCAACTTCCCCATCCTTCCTCCCCCCCAACTAAGGTTAATGATGAATCTCTACCCTTCTTTACTCTCCAGCCAGCTTCCACCTCCTACATTAGATCCTTACTGAAGAAACTTAAACCAACCACCCTGTTGGCCGACCGACTCCCAGCTGAATACCTACAAATAGCAGCAGACGCCATAGCCTATCCCATCTCAATTCTAATTAACCGAACTATAACTGAGGCCACTATCCCCTCCATTTGGAAGATAGCCCATGTCATCCCACTTCATAAGGGTGGCTCCTCCACTGACCCATCGAATTATAGACCTATAGCTATACTGTCTCCAATAGCCAAAATCTTGGAAAGATGTGTTCATAAACAACTCCTTCACCATCTCACCCTAAACAATCTACTGTCCAAATCTCAGCACTGTTTCAGACCCCACCATAGTACGACCACCGCCCTCCTCTCTTTTACTGACTCAGTCAATATGAACCGCAATAACAAAAAAATATCTTCAGCCCTCTTTCTTGACTTGTCAAAAGCCTTTGACATGGTCAATCACCAACTACTGCTACACACTCTTGAAACCTTACACCTTGATTATCCGGCCCTTAGCTGGTTCAAAGCTTACCTCTCTGGAAGCTACAGGCAGTTCAATGGGAAAATAAGCTCTCTCAACTGCTACCGAATACCCTAGGGGTCCCCCAGGGCTCGATACTTGGTCCTCTTCTCTTTTCCGTATTTATAAATGATCTTCACTCAGTCATCCCTAAGGCCACCTGCATCCAATATGCAGATGACTCCACTTTGATCTGCTCTGATGTCTCTCTCCCCGACCTACAAGTAATAACCCAAAACTGTTTTGCTAGAGTAGAAAAGTGGCTCTCGGAGCGGAAACTCATTCTAAATCCAAAAAAAACCAAGTTACTAGTATTTTTTCCCACCTCAGTTAGTCCATCAGTCCAACTTACACCCCAATCCAATAATAGTCCCTTCCTTGTTCAATCTATTAATGGTACCATGATTGAGCCTGTTACCAACACTAAACTATTAGGAGTCACTATTGATAGTAGGCTTAGATTTGATATGCATATCAGTCAAACCATAAAGACTGTAAATAAGAAACTTGGATCCTTGTATAGAATTAAAAACTTTCTAACCCCCACTGCCAAACTAACTATCTCTCGCATGCATTTACTCTCCACTTTATTGTATGCCTCTCCTGTGCTTTCATTCCTTAACAAAAGTGAGATCAACAAACTCTCTACTGCCTACACTCACATCGCCAGATTTGTAGCAGGAGGTCCTTACAGAACTCATCACTGCCTTAACCTAAGGAAACTTGATTGGCTAGAACTACCCAATCTTCTCAAACTAAACCAACTCACTGAAGCGTTTAAAATTATTAAGCAACCGGATAAAACCCCCTCCCTGCATAATCTTCTGATTCCATACTCCAATCTTAGCTGTCTTCGCTCCTCACATAGATTCCTGGTCCAAACCATCAAATCCAACAACTCTGGTGGCGAAGCCCTTTTTGCCAACTCTATAGGAAAAGTCTGGAATTCCCTCCCCAATAACTTAAGACTTACTACGTCCCTTTGTCAATTCAAAAATAATCTTAAACAATTTTTTAAAAAACATTGGCTGTGCCCATGTAATAACCCAGACTAGTTCTCTCTGCCACTCAACAAGTAGCTTTCTCCACCTGTATTACTAGGTGTTTTTTTTTATTTTTTTCTTAGTCTAAAGAATTTGTAAACTCACACCCACTAAATTCCACCTCCACTGGTACTAATGAAGTCAAGCTCCCCATTGCTTGGCTTGACTCTACAAGGGACGGGAAACAGTAACCTAGACAACAACTATACTGTATTTTGAACTGTAATCTATTCACGTTGTAGCCAATTGTATCTAAAACAATGTGTAGTATTTTTTGTGTATTTGTATTTTGTGTATTTGCATTAGTAAGTGTATTTATCTATATGTAAATGAATGTGTACCCTTTTCCTCTGTGGAGCTTTTCTCCCCGGGCCTCCGCTGAAAATGGACATGTATCCAGTCGGACCATCCCGGTCAACAAATGTAAAATAAAATAAATAAAAAATAAATAAAAAGATTTCAAAACAAAGTGACACAGAGTGTAACACAATCAATAAGTCAGTCACTGAAGCAGTGAATCAGACAATAAATCAAAAAATAACTAAGAGCATGTTTTAGTCAAGTAAAAGGTAACAAAAGCAAAATTGGAGAGGATAGGATTCCTAGTGAAGAGTATAGTACTTGGCAAACAGTGCAATAACACAGATGTAACATGAGACAATCACTTGCAAGAAACGTGGGTGAAATTTAATCTGCTACAAAGTACAGATAAAAATATCGATCATTTGTTAGTTTCAGCCCTTAATGGAGAATCTGAATATAAGAATGTGATTTGATAACCACCCCCAGTTTTCCATCATAAGCATGCTTGGTTAGTCATAGTCCCTTGATATCAACTTTTCTGTCACAGCAATATTTTCCAAAGAGGAGGGGACCCAGGATAGAGCCTTGTGGGACACCAGTGGTAGTTAAGGTTGCTACCAGTCCTACTACCAGTGGGACAACTAGTGTTTGGACTTTCTGATCCTGTCACCCGAAGCATGAAGCAGTGAGATGCATGAAGTCATGCTTTCATTGAATCACTGTAAAAATGCATTTACTTTTGGCATTTTCTCAGTAATTCACTTATGTTACCAACTCAGTCCTACAGGGAGAACTGTCCCCTATTAGGTCAGAATGTTGAAAATCATGCAGCAATTGGCTGCAATTTGTGGAGGGGTGTGATACTATTTCAAGGAAGATCCCTACAAGTCCATGGCTGTATGTTTTCTTATCAGTATTTTTACAGCAATGGGTGGAGGAGATCAGCCAAAACAATCTGTTTTCTGTAGTTTGTCTTCTTGAAGCCAGTCTGCAAGCTAGCCAGCCAACAAGACCTTAAGAGATCCAGCCAGCAAGCCCATAAGGAAGCCAGCCAGCCAGCCACAAAGTCCATAAGGAAGCCAGACAGACAGCCACAAAGCCCATAAGAGAGCCAGGCAACCAGCCACAAAGCCCATAAGAGAGCCAGACAGCCAGCCAGCAAGCCCATAAGGAAGCCAGGCAGCCAGCCACAAAGCCCATAAGAGCCAGCCAACTTGCCTGCAGCTGAGTAAAGCTGTGGTGGTTTTGTTCTGCATTGTGGTAGTAAGTACAACTAGTGTTTCATCATCATAAATTTAAAATCTGAAAATGTGCTTTGTTTTCTTTTTTGTTTTAATTTAATCCTGTGTTCACCTGTTAACAGGGTACAGTGAACATTGCAAATAAATTTTCTAGTTGTTTTGTGACAGAAACAAGAACTATTTTTAAAAGTGAAAATGTGTGTATGTGCACTTTTTATATGTTCAGAGGTAACTGTATTGCATTAGGCACTTATACTAATACATTTTGTTGTTTCAAGATAGTTTACAATGACTAATTTAATTTTTATGGGTGAAAATGTGTGCATTTTATTTGTTTTCTTTAAATGTTGCTTTCTGAGGTAAAATGTAGCGCTTTGGCTATATTGCTAAGAGATTTCAAGCGGTAGTGCTGTTGGACTATTTATTTTTCTTAGTTGTGCATGGGTAAAACAGAGGTTATGGTAATGTTAATACATAATAATAGCTAAAACACATTTTATTTATTTATTTTTTCCTTTCTTGTGCTGTTTAGGTGTGGAATGTACTGTGAGCACAAACCTAAATTGGTAGCTGTTTTTTGTTTTAATGTTATTAAATGGTAAAATGCAGTGTCTGTTAATGGTTTTTAAGGGTACTTTTTATTTATTTATTTATTTATTTATTTATTTAGTTAATTTCTCTGTTTAGACATGGCATCCAGAGCTGCAGGCATACAACACAGTTGCTAGCAATTGTAATATCTATGTTTTTAATGGTTAAAATGTTTTTCTCCTACAGTATATGTACCTGCTGTAAGTAGTGCATCCTTATATCAATAACTATTCTACCTTTTTACATATTTTGTTATGGTTAAAATGTTTTTCCCATGTTTAGCTGTAGAATCTAGTGCATTGTCATTATATTAACTATTCTACCTTTTTTAAATGTTTTGCAATGGTTATTTTTTTCCTGCATTTTACATTCAGGTTAGTGCTTCAAGTACAGGCTGGGTGTGTACTGATTTGGTTGTTAAAACAATTGTGGTTTGGTTGAGAGTTCCATCATGTTGTGTATATACTGACATTATCATACACATTTAATCGCAAGGACCATAATACTGTTTCACTTTGAAAGAAAAATTGCCAAGGACACCAAAGATAACCACAAGGCATTCTTTAACTATGTCAAGAATCTAAGTGGCAATGCTCAGATCTGCTTGGAGTTAGTGCAGAATGGCACAAAATACACTGAACCGACCGATATCGCCAACATCCTGGCAGACAGGTTCAGTGCAAACTTCATCCCCCTCTCACCCCCAAAAAGGCCCATAACCATACCAGAAGAATGTAGAGTCCCTGAAATCACAGACACTCAGGTTAAAACAGCCCTCTCCAAAGCCAAAAACACAGCATAAGTGGGATCGGATGGTGTCCCAGGCTGCATCCTACACAAGCTCAAAGACGAACTAACCCCTCACCTAAACATGCTGTTCAAACTCAGCCTTTCCACAGGCTACGTACCCATAGAGTGGCGCACAGCAACAGTTATTCCACTCCACAAAGGTGGAGCCACAACAGACCCCGGGAACTATTGCCCTATAAGCCTGACTAGCTTGGTCTGCAAGGCTATGAAGCGCATCATCATGTAACTCCTTAACAGAGACATTGAGAACCTCCAAACACTGGACCCTACCCAGTTCAGCTTTGTTAAGGGTAGATCATGCCTCCTAAACCTGGTGGACTTCTTTGAGACAGTTACCAAGGCTATAGATGAGGGAAAGGTGGTACACACAGTCTACCTAGACCTCGCTAAAGCCATTGACACCATTCCCCATTCTAGTATTATAGGCAAGCTCACCAGCCTGAACATAAACCCCTATGTCACAAGATGGGTTGTCAACTGGCTAACAGACAGAACCCACATGGTGACAGTTGCGGGAGCTAGGTCCGACTCTAAACTGGTTACAAGTGGCATTCCCCAGGGCTCAGTCCTAGGACCCCTCCTGTTCGGCATATACTTCTCAGAGGTACAGGCAAGCACAGGAGGACTATGGCTGACCAAGTTCGCAGATGACTGCAAACTAGGGACTATAATTGACTCTCCGGCTGACACAGACATCCTCCAGAAGGGTCTCACTGAGACGGATACCTGGTGTCAAAATCTTGGCCTCAAGCTAAATGACAAAAAGTGCATAGTCATCCCCTTTGGAAAAAAGAAAGTACCCACAAACTACCACATAGGTGGTAGTCCCCTAAATACAGAAGATGTAATAAGGGATCTAGGGACCCAAGTAGATAGTAATCTCACCTTTGATAATCACATTGCCAAAGTTGTTAGAAAATCCTTCTTTGTGGCCCACAAAAGGGTTCGCATCCAGATCAAAAGAGGACATTGTGCCCCTCTACTCATCACTCATCAGACCCATCATAGAGTACAATTCCCCATTTGGGCTGTACCTTACAAGACACCTGCAACAGCTGGAACGACCACAGAAGTACCTCACCAAGAGGATCACTGGCCTCAAACAGATGGCTTATGCAGCTCAACTGAAGAAACTCCAGCTGTACTCCGTTGCATACCGTTTACTCAGAGGTGATCTCTGCCTGACAGACAAGGCCATGTCTAACCCAGAATTGATGGATATACTCCACCTAAAGAAAACCTTATCCCCTTGAGCCACACGTTCTAGGGATCTAAACCTCACCACAACAATAAATAGAATGTGCTGGAGGGATAGGTTCCTGTCCCAGAGACTTCCTAAAGAAAACCTTATCCCCTTGAGCCACACATTCTAGGGATCTAAACCTCACCACAACAATAAATAGAACATGCTGGAGGGATAGGTTCCTGTCCCAGAGACTTCCCATGCTTTGGACAAGAGCCCAATCTACATTAGGCAGAGCTCCTCGCTAACCCTCTTCAAAAGAAACCTTGACAAGTGGATGGGAAACCAAGTTTACCTCGGAGATCACTTCAGTGGCTCTGCTGGACAGAAGCACTGGGAACTAATCTATGGGGGCGGTGAAAGCCAACACATTCTGGCTAGACTTATAAATGCCTTCGGGCAGATAGCCTAGTACCTACCTATGAACCTATGTTAGTACTTAATGTAGTATATACCAGGAATAGGTATGGGAGAGAGATGTTATTGTGAGATTAAACATTGACAGAAAGAACACTTTTACTCACTGCTAGTGAGCTTCCACATATCTTTTTGTGTGTAAGCTAATTTAGTAGCAGAAGCAGATAATTTATTTATTGTGTTTACTTTGCATTTGTTAACCAGGTAGTGTCTGGCTGGGCAAGTAGCCTGTTTTCAGCGGAGACCCGGGGAGTTAAGCTCCATAAAAATTGTTCAAAAAAGATTACGAAAATATTACAAAGATTTAAAAAGAATATACAAAACATTTAACAGTTGCCTACAATCACAATTTACAAAAAGAAATGTAAACAGAAAACATTACATTTCCTAAGCCTTACTACAGACAGTAATATGAAACTCGTTAGATACATAACTAAAATAAACCACTGTGGTATTTTCATTTGCTAGAAATAAGACAAGGAAAAGATAGCAGAAAAGAAAGATTTGATTGATGGCATGAGAAACTAGCCAGGACTTTTTATAATACAACATCACATCAATTGAAAATTCAGGAAATTCAGTATAGAACACCACAAGGTGAAGCAAGTACAGTGGAGGAAAACCAAAGATTTACATTCAAATAGCAGTGTGTTCCCTCAGATCTTACTCTGTGGAATACTTGTGGCATTCTGACTGCAATAGCTCCATAAAATGGGACAATAATCATGGCATAAATATTATTGTAACATTTTGATAAGAGATAGCCCAAATAAACTGGTTCCAACCAGATTATTTAATATTCAGTCTCTTATCGCCCCATAAAAACTTTGCTCCTTGCTTACTTTTCATACGAAGTGAAAATAAAGAAATGGATCTTTTTTTTATAAATAACAATCTGAAACAAGCTTGCATTTTAGTGTGTATTTTTTGAAGGTTTTGAAAATGAAGAGGTAGGGACAACAGATGGCATAAGATTCAACATGCACATTAGATGGACTTTTTCCACCAGCCACACACACACACACACACACACACACACACACACACACACACACACACACACACACACACACACACACACTTCTACATGCAAATTAGCTGTGTTTTGTCCACCAATCTCACACGTACACACAGACACACATCCACACGTTGAGTCCAATCAATCCGAAAGCTTACCCTACGTCCTCCTGCTGCAACATTTTAAAACCCTGTTACCACTGCTGGATACGATGAGGTCTTGTGATTGATGAATGTACTCATGATGAGCACTTTCAACTTAAAGTGCTCATCAAGATTACCTTCAGTAAAGATCTGAAAAAGGACCCTTCTCTCTCTCTCTCTCTCTTTTTTTTTTAATTTCTCTCTCTCTTTTTTTTTTTTTTTTTTAACTTCTCCAAGTCTTTTTGGTTTCTAATACCATGACAGGAATGCACCTCATTCCTAAGTCAAAGTACAATTAAAGTTCATGAAATTAGTATTGCTTCAATCTTTGATGTCAGCCAGAAGTGCTCTTTGCAGCACCTGCAATATGCCCAGTAATGACTCCTTCTGCAATGCGTGAGGGTTATATGTATTGGTAACATATCTAAATACAACTGTAGATTTTTTTTTATAAGACCCATTGCTTCTACTACTATTGGAACGGTCTGGGTCTCTTTTCCACACTGCTCTTATTTCTGCCTGCAAATCCTGGTATTTTATGACTCTATGTCTCTCTGTACGGAGGACGCTGTAGTCACTGGATGTGGTGATTTCAGTGATCAATGCTACTTTTGTTTTTTCTCATGGACCACTATATCTGGTTTTCTAGCATCTATCTTTTGAACTGTTGGTCCGATGTAATGTAGACTTCATCGTTTTCTATGATGCTTTGTAGCTCATGTTTCCAGTACTTTTCAGCCACTTCAGTACCATAATGTTTGCACACTCCCCAGTGCAACAGTCTTGTCACATTATTATGCCTTTCAGTATACAGTCGTCCTGCCATTAGTATTTTACAACCAGCAACGAGCTACATTTGTCTGTTTCTCCCACATGTTCAATGGACTTTGTAAACAAATGTTTATATAGCCAACAATCTTGGGCCACCAATATTAACCTTTCATATTTTGGTTTGAATTTGCCTCTCCTTAACAATTCCTGTGTTTGATCCTGATCAACATGAGGTTCTTCCAGGAGTTTTCTACACGTGCAGCTATATTTATGCATTTTCCACATTTCTTGCCTTCTCATCTGATCCTTCATCTTATGTTCTTTCTTTTGTTTTTTGGCACATTCAGTTGCTGCCTGATTTTTATCTACTTGTGGTTTGATTTCCATTCCCGCTTGATGCCGATATGCTTCTGCTAGAATAAGCAGGGAAGTCATCTTTGATTTATTCTTCTCATGTTTCAAAACTTTTACTATGTTTGGGACTTGTGAGGTCAGCAAATATATGCGCAGTCCCACGATTGCAGATCTGTACATATAAACAATTTCAAGGAGGCCCATACCTCCTTCGGAACAGGGAATATATAATCTTGGTATGCACTGATTTTTATAAATCATTTGGTGAGCATGAAGCATTCTTCTTGTTTCCTATCTAATCTACCCAACACCTTTTGAGCCAGTTAATCATTCCAAAACCTTAAGTTAGGACAGGAAGAGCAAATTGGTTTATAGCTTGAATTTCATTCCTAGATGTCAACGCTGTTTTCAAAATTAATTTAAGTCTTCTAAAATACTTACTTTTATTAACATTTGTTCATGTTTTATTGTTGATCCTTCATCAATTTCTAAATATTTATACACTCCCTTTTGCTCAAGTTCTTTTATATCACATTCTTGTCCCATGATGTTTTCTTGGTGTTGCAGCTTTCCTGCTATAAAGGTTGCTTTTGCACATTTACGGCGGTAGCGTTGTTACCTCACAGCAAGAGGTTCTCCCATTTGATTCTCAGCTGGGCTTGGGAGTGCCTTTTGTGTGGAGACTGCATGTCCTCCCCGCAGTTGGGTAGCATTTGAAAGACATACGTGTGTAAATGGGCGTGCCTTCGTTGAAGGATGGGCGTTGAGCTGGCACCTTGGCATTTCATAAAAATCTACTGCCAATCATTAGTGGACTGGAGTTCCACTGTGGCGACCCCTTACCGGGAAAAGCTGAAAGACAAACAATCAAGACCAAATGACATTCTTATATCATCTAAAAAAGTTTTGACTGCTTGCAGTTGTGCTTTCAGTTCTTCATCTGATGAGCTATACATTTTTAAATCATCAACAAAGAGAATATAAGAAGTCTTTACACATTGTTATTTTCTAGGGGCCAAATTATAGCCATGGCCTCATCTACTAAGTAGATAGCTTAGCGGGTTAAGGGCAAGACAGAATTGCAGCGGTGACAGGTAGTCACCCTGGAATATCCGCCTTTAAATCTTTATCCCTGGAATAATAATTTGTCCTTTATTATGGCTTAATTGCAAAGTGGTCTGCCACTGTTTCATGGTCCTTGTAATGTAATAAATCTTACACATTTTTAAGCACTTTTTATCCATGAATGTGGGATACTGTCAAATGCTTTTTTGTAGTCAATCCATGCCATAGTTAGATTCTTTCCCTTTTTACAGTTCTCCACTATGACTTTATTTAGCAACAAATGATCCTTTGTTCCATATGACTTTCTTTTATTACCCTTTTGTTCTAGTCCCATAATTGAGGTTTCTTCTAAATGATTATAAACTGTCGGCATCAATTTTGGTGCATAGTTTATATGTTGTTGGAAGGCAAGTTATTGGCCTATAATTTTTAGGATAACTTGCAGGTTTACTCTGAAGTAGAAGCATTGTTTTTCCTGTTGTTAACCAGGCTGGTGTCTGTTTAGGGTGTACTTATAAATAGTTCTTACTCATGGCTAAGTCTTTGTGCATAGATTTTAATACTTTTATCCAGAAGTTAGGTACTGCATCTGGGCCTAGAGTTTTCCAATTAGAGGCTTTTCTTAAGTTTGTTTCAATCACTCTGGCTGTTACTTCATCCCATTTCATATTCTGTACCTCTGAATTTCTTATTCTTTCTTTTACTTTTTTTATCCATTTAGCATCTTTGTTATGTTCCACAGGATCTTCATAAACACTTCTCTGAAAATGTATCTATTTCTTCTTTTTGGCTGTTTTTTCCATTTCCTTTTGCCTTGTTTCACAATTCTCTAAAACTTTTTGTGGTCATCAATAAATTGCTTATTTTGTACTTTTCCTTTATATTTATCTGCATATCTTTTTAAGGTTTTCTGCCTGTGCTGAGAGTTTTAGTTACTCCATTTTACTTTCTTTTTATCTTCCTTTCTTATCTACATTTATACTGTACGTTTTTAGCTATTATTCTTTCTGAACATTTAATTGTAACTTCATTAGTAATTGTACTGTCTAGTCAAATATTTTGCATTTTTTATACTTTATAAATGTGTGACCACTTAAAGTTTATTTTTTCTTTACTGTGAATGTATTTGCATTTTAAATATGCACTTTTCTAGATGTGAATTTTATTTGAACTGTTTGGAGCTTATCTCCCCGGGCCTCTACTGAAAATGGACATGCATCCAGCTAGACTAGCCCGGTCAACAAATGTAAAATAAATAAATACATTTGCAATAGTGCATGATAGATCCTGATCTGTTCTAATACTCTGTGTTGCTTTTATCACATCTACCTTTCTGAGTATTTTTGTTGATCTGTTCCCTCTTCTATACTCTTCTAACAGGGATACTTCTTGTCTCAATTGTTTTATAGTTTTCTCTATTTGATATTTTCATGATGCTATTCAATTTCTCCCCTTACTTCCCATTACTACCCTGTGTTCTTTTTTTTCCTCCAAACATCTTTATTAAATTTTCACATATGACAAAGGCAATCTTACATTTATATAAATGAAAAACATACAAAATGATACCACTTTAGTTGCAAACAGTTTACATCACAGGCGCCATGGAAACAACTGTAGTTGCAAACATTATACATCACTTATAAACCATCCAGTCATTGTCATTTAAGCATTATATGGGTCATTCAAATCCTGCCTCTTAAACCTTGTTCCTGCTCTGCATATATTGTTCCTACAATTCCCATTTTTTCCTATGTAGTTTGCTCCTTAAAGATCCCAGTTCCAGTTGTTTTATCTCTGGTACTATCTTCACTGCTACTAGTTAAGTTGGTTTAGACTTTGATTTACATTTTCTAGTAATTGCTTTCCTGTGTTCTTGTGGTAGAACTTTACCTGTTATTAATTTGGCTGCACAGTTCTATACCCTGTTTACTTCTGTTATGGATCTCTATGGACAGTCCTAACTACTGTGTTTATTTGTTTTATCAAACTTCTGACTTTTGGGGTTTTATTGACCTGCTGCAGTCTATTTCTTTCATTGATCTTAATATATCTAGCTATCTCTATTAAATCAAGCTATCTCTTAGCTCATTTTCTTCTAAATTGAGGCCACATGTTTTGTTCTCCATTTCCTACAGGCATTTTATAGAAAGTTCTATAGCATCTTCCAATGGCACATTCTCTTCAGTTTCATCCCATGTCATCCATTGCTCCGTCATATGGGGACTCACTGACCTATCACTCCTCAACATTGAGTGCATCAAAGTTGCCCTAGTTTCCTGTTACTTCCCTTGCTGTCCAGCTTCAAGTGAATGTTTATACTGGCTTCCTGTGGAGGGCACCAAAATATCTTCATATGGCAAGTGACCAGTTGCTTCCTGTTCCATTTCTTTCTCCTTAATTTGGGTGTCCATTGCTCTATCCTGCTGTGGTGCTTTATGAGTTAGATTTTCAACACTGAATCCTTCACTTTGCAGGTATGCCATAACCTCAGTTTCTGTTTCTTTAAATTCTCTATTACTAATCACCTTTTCTACTTTTCATCTTTGTCTTCTTATTTTTTTGTATTGTAAAGTTTTCCATGTCAATTCCTTTGCCTGTATTTCTCTTTCAAATATCCTTGGTGCTGCTCTTTTTGTACTGATTAGTTTTGCTTTCTCCTTTGCATAAATATTACACCATATTAACCTCTTTTTCTTTCCCATGCCAATATTTCTTCTTCAAATGTCTCCTGATCTTCATGTTTCTCCTTACTTTGGGGACTCATTCCATCATCCTGTGATGTAACCTGTGTTAGACCTTTTACATCAAATTCTTGACTTTGCAGGGATTCCATAACTTCAACTTCTATTTTTTTTAACTTCTACTTTGCTACTCTTCTTTTCTACATTCCCTCTTTGTGATATTATTTTTTTATTGTGAAATTGTCCATGTCTGGATAGCCTTTGCCTGTATTTCTCTTCAAATATCTTTGGGGCTGCCTTTTTTGTATTCATTAATTTGGCTTTAGACTTTACATAAATATTGCACCATATCAGCTCTCTCTTTCTTTCCTATGTCCATATTTCTTTTTTATATTTTTCAAAAACCTCTTAGGTTTTGTTGTTTATACTTTCCCACTTTCACAGATGCTTATTTTTTTAAAGAGATCAAAGTTTATTGGTCTATATAATGTTTTTCACAAATCTGTATTAATGAACACAAATTTTTATTTGAAGCTTCGGACAGTTTTTCTTGTGGAAGTATTTTTCTTTCCTCTAATTTCACTCTTAATCTTTTCGTATATCGTGTGTTTGGAAATTCTGGGCTTTTTGCATAATAGTAACAATACATAATTTCTTTCTTATCCTCAATAGTCCACTCTATTGTCTTTATGGCTCTTCTTTGGCCTATCAGTTTTTATAATTTTTGTGGACTGCTACTTCCTTCTACAACAGGGAGGCCATTCTGCACCTGGGCCTGGCCTGGCCCCATTTAGGAATTTTTCTGTATTTTGTGGATTCTACATTGTCATTTTTTCCAGTCCTAGCACCGGCACACCTACGAGGACAGGGCACTTTATCTTGGGTCTTGTGCACCCAGCTATCTTTTAAAATTTTGACCTATTTCTGTCCATGATATATGCTGTATAAAATGCTGTCTATATATCAGTGTCATCTTGATGAGATTTTGTGAAAAACAGGGTCCACCTCATGAAGGTACTCACCAAGACTTGAGAATATATTCAATTTCAGCAATACTACACTCCTTTGCTTGCTGACTTATCTCTCCATTCAGATCCCCTTCTCTGATGTGGAGTTTTCTTTTAACCTAGAGCTTAGGAAGCTTATGCTCTTTATTCAAAATTAACATCTGGTCATTGTCTTTCTTTCAAACTGTTTTGGTTTAATATATATATATATATATATATATATATATATATATATATATATATATATATATATATATATATATATGTGTGTGTATATATATTTGTATATATCAGATCTGTTTGCAAGATCTTAGACTTTCAGGCCATCATATGTAAGGACATTGTCTAGCCCCTAACAGCGACTGGGTGCCTCTTATGACTAGTCTTCCTGTTTCTCCCAAAAGAAGTAGGAGTTGTTCTTTATCCAGTCCACTCTTCTGCCTAATTTCTTTTGCTTGGGTACAAACAAGTGGAGCGCCACTTTATATCAGGATGTGCACCTTTAGCTCAGATTTTATCACTGAACATGTGAGTTTAGGAAGACAAAACTGTTGTTCATCTCCGTCATACCTATGAGGAACACTGGCAGTTGCCAGAAAAACTCTTTCCCAGTGCTCTGTTAGATATGTTATCTTTATTATCAGGTATTTCACCACAGACTGGAAAATGTGGCTATTAAAAGACACTTCATCGTGGGGGGGCTTCTTCCATTTTTTGCTTCATTAATGCCTGTACTGCACCCAGCTCCATGATATAGAGGGATGAAGCTATAATTGTGCCCAAGATGATGCAGTATTTGTTAGAACCTACCTACTGGAGGTGATGGTGAGAGAAAGCAGACCTGAAAGGTATGCCAGGCTCTTAATACAGGCAGAATTCCCATACCAACCAAGATGTGCACAGCGCAGCAGTCACAAGAGGGAGTGTATGTGTGCCATGGGGGCAGTTGGGAAGCACATGGGCATAAAGCAATCCCAGAGATCAGTATGTTCACCAGAGAAAAACCCAACTGACTTTCTATGGCTACTGCATTGACAGCCTTTTCTCTGCTCAGGTCTCACCTCCAAAGCCGTAGGCTGTCTAAGAAGCACCAAAAGGCAAATTTGTTCTGGATACTTTCTTCTGGAGACTGGGGATGAACTAGAGTGTGATGTGGGATACAAACAACCTGGAAGTGATGGCAGAATAAATGGGCAACAAGGTAGCACAGAAGGGCAGATGACTAGTAATCATCAAGTGAAAAATAAATAAATGACATCAAGGAAAAAAATGCTTCCATTGCAGACATTCATGCTGTAGCCACTTGATTATTTGTCCACATTTTTTATATCTTCACCAAATGTTTATTGTCTGGGGCTTGTCTGTAGGAGTCGGGCCTTTTCTTTGTTATCTTTCTACAGGAGGACTTAGTCTTCAGATCTTTTCCTCTTGGCTGTCTTCTGGCTTCTTCCACAGTGGGGATTGTTACTGCCTGTAGATTTAACTCAGTTGTCAATTCACTGAGCAGGGTTTTAAAATGTTAGATGTAATTGATATATTCTTACTGTATCAATTGGTTTAAGAAGTGACCCAATGTGATGGGTCACAAATGCCTTCTCACCATCACTTTCTTCTTGCATGATCATGCCCTTCTAGTGGCTTCTGTTTGAGTGTCATGCAAGCCTCACATGTATATATTTATATATACTTGAAAGACATTAACAGTGCCAAATCTTCATTGCTTTTTTTATTTGTGGATAGCATGCTCACACCATGTTTGGAAATGAACGGACAACCTCAGAGACCAGGCTAACTTTCCTTGTGTGGCATATGATGCCAGAGGTTATGCTGGCATAGGGTGTGTACGCCGCAGGTCACAGGCGCTTCAGAGCAAGAAAATATCATATCAGGAAAGGAGAATAAACCAGCTTCAGAGCCACCAAAAAGGGTCCCTTCACAGAAAACGGATATGGTAGCACCATAAATGGCATTTTTATAACCAAAATAACAGGACACTTTGGTTCAGCACTGGGGTAGAGCTCTCCTATATACCCCCCCCCCATCCATGCCCTTCCTTCAGGCAGCTATTTTGAAGACATTATAAGAAGCTTCTTTCTGCTTGAGTCACTCCTGATTTGCTTTGCTTCTCTGGAAGTTCATCACGTTCATAGGTAAATACTAGGTAATCACGCTGCAAAATACTACATGCTTAGCCAATACCTAGACAATGATGAAAACTGAGAATCAAACCTTGTACCTTGTGTCTGTGAGGTAAACACCTTAACCATTATGCTAACTCTCAACCTTCAGTATGATGGATTGCCTCTCAAAAGAGGTCTCGCCTTCCAGAAATACTGAAAAGGGCTTCATCCTCCCCTTCATAGCGATCGCTTCACAGCATGAAGACTAAAGTTTTAACTCTTTTTTTTTTGTTTTGTAGAGTTAGTAGACAATCTTGCCATTTAAAATGGAAGAGGCTTATGTTTTGTTGCGCTCAGAACACCTTATCACTGGTGGATTTGCTTCTGGTATTATTGTCTTACCTGTATAGTCAGGAATTATCTTATTCTTCTGCTTCATCAGCTTGTCTTGTTTAGGTTCTGTTCATTCTGTAGTGTAGGGGTTTTAAGTGGTTTCTCCATCTTAAACTGCTTAAGATAAAACTGACTCCATCTTGGGAGTTGAATTTTTATGAAAACTCCTACAATGCCTTCTTTTGATTCATTTGTTTTATATCTTTAAAGTTTTAAACCTGGAAAACTGCCATCCCAGTGGCTGTCACTTCAACTGTCTTGACTTGGGAACTACAGACCTTGATATACGTATTCTCAGCCATGCACTGTGCTCCATACACTTTATATTGTGAATTATTATTCTAACTTATTATATACTCTTTTTCTACTAATTCTTCTTTTGTGCCAGAGGCGATATCTGATATTGGTTATGTCAAAAGTTTCATTTACTTTCTGCTGTCTTCAGCTTCAGAATTTGAGTGAGGGGAATATTATTATATAAAATCAGTGCAAGAGTTTTTCAGTCTTTCAACAGACCGCTACCAAATGGATTTTAGGTTGTATGGCATTTTGTTATGACTCTGCTGTGGGCATATCACAGCTTGTTGCACCAGACCACCAGTTACACTGGCAGGTTACTTCACAGATGCTTCTTATACGTTTATAGATTCATAGCTGTGTACTAGGCTAATGACCACTGGAGCCTTTTTAAGCCTAACCATGCATCTGTAATATTTGACAAGTTCTGGCACACTTGATAAGGGTAAGCAGGAGTGTGAGAGATGAAGCATTTACAAGCAGGGACCTGGGAAATGAACCCTTTACAGGCTGCCTGTGTCCATTAGAGACACAGGTGCTAAACCAGGGATACATTTTCTGTTCCCCATCCAACTGTCCAAGTTACACTTGAATTGGGTTAAGGAGGAACTCTGATTCACATGGATGGGGAGCCTGTTCCAGAGAAGGGATAGTTTCTGTGATACATACCTGTCTTTTCAGCAGATCCTATTTATATCACAGGCAAGTTTTAAGTCTTTAGAACTGGTAATTCTGGTGCTGCTTGTTTTGTAGGTATGCAGGAGGTCCAATAGAGTAGGATCTGACAAGGTCTGGTATTGCAAGATTAGCTCTCCCTTCAACGATATTTAGGAGACAGAATATAGGGCTAGGGCTTTGAGGCAGTCTGCAGAGGACATGTTACTTAATATCTGTATTCTTTTAGTGAGGAACCTCTGTGGATATTTCATTTGTTGGATGTGCCATGTTAGGTACATACCAAAGGAGACATTATACTCACTGATAGGTCTGAGGAATGCCAAATACAGTGAAACAATGACCTCGTTGGATCTAGATGCCATGCCTTTGTTTATATGTAGCACAACATGGACTTATTTCCGCCCTACTGTAGGCTCATGATGGTCAAATGCTAGATTACTTTCTATGTGTGTCCCAAAATCCTTGACTACTAGGTCGACTCTTAGAGGTGTGTTGCCAATGTGATATTACCAGAGGTGGATGACTTCCCAAAGGATACTATTATGCATTTCTTGGCATTTAGTTTTTTTGTCAATGGCTCAAAACACTGACCTTTTCTTATATTTTATTAACCTATTATATGTTGTCAGGTAAATACTAGACAATCAATCTACAGGGTACTACAAGAGTAGCCAACAGCCAGTCAGTTATAAGAGGTTAGAATCAAACCCTTTACCTTGTGTCTGTGAGGCAAAAACCTTATCTATTACACGCACCTTCATCCCCACACATCCTTTTTCTTCACATATTTGTAAATCAGTGATTTAGTTTTCAGCTCATGCCTTTACTAGGCATTATGTGCTGACTGCTTTTCCAAAGCTAGAGGGGATTTTGTTTTAAGGTATGCCTGCAGGTGCTTCCTTTTTTTTTTTTTCGAAATAGTTTGATATACTTCTATTGGTTACTTGTACCAAAAGCACAGGAAATACACTAAAACACATAAAGTACCCTATAGTCTTGTGAGATACTTACCATGACAGTATTTTATTTACTTATTTTTATTTTTTATTTATTTCCATTTGTTAATCAGATTGGCCTGACTGAACAAAATTTCCCCCTTTCAACATAGTCCTGACATGAAAAGTTGTAGGACTTTCCAGTTCAAATCAACACTGAAAATACATTTTGCTTAGAAAAAATATTATGAGCATTTATATTAGTTGTATGGAATAATACAAAATATTCAGTGATGAAAGCATTAGAATATAGTTTGGGAATGACTACTATATTAATCTCTACTTAATTCAACTTATTGATTTAATAGAATAGGTGCATACATAACATTGTCACATCTTGTGAAGCTACACACAAAGTAACTTTCATGTGCATAAAACAAGTATGAAGAGAAATTGGTAGGAAAGCAGTATGTATACAGTGTAGAGCTTAGATGAGTGAAAGATGCAGGATCGAGCATTAGATAGGTTAATAATACATAGATGTGTAGTTATATATAAATGATAGAGTTCCTTTTTTGTCTCTTTTGTATTAGTTTTCTCCATGCTCTGTCTCCCACATTTTTTTCTTTTTTCTTTTTATGTTTTTGTAGTCCACATCTCAGGATTTTTGCTGTTTTACTATGTGTGAATTTGAGAGCATCTAAAATGCACTATTGAAATGATACACAGCTTTTTATAGGTTCATAGGTAAGTACTATGTTGTATGTACTATGATGTATCTTTATATTGTATTTAGAACTCAACTATCTTCCTTTTTTTTGCATTAACAATGTTCATATGTCTGTTATGTACTTGGAGCTTTTCTCCCCGGGCCTCCGCTGAAAATGGACATGTATCCAGTCGGACTCTCCCGGTTAACAAATGTAAAATAAATAAATAAATAATAAATACTAGGCTAACTGCCCTTGCAGGCCACTTTAAGCCTAGCCATTTCCCCTTTTTTTGGTTGAAATAACCTATCCCATTTGGTCATAGCTTGGCCTTACCCATCCCATGGTTGAGAATTATATATTACTCCTAATGATAATAAATGAGATCATATCATAGAACATTTGAGGGGACCAATGCATGGCATAAAGCATTTAGAAGGTACAGCTATCCATTAGTAATATAGGGGGCAGTCCTTGGGTAAATTATCGGTTTCTCATCCATAGATCTAAATTGCAATTCAAAATGGACAGGGATGAACTTTGTTTTATTAGGGTGGGGAGTCTGTTCCATAACAGTAGTATCCTCTGTGAAATACACCTGTCCCTGCAAACTGTTCAGTCAATGTTGCCGAAGAACCTTAGATCCCCAGACCAAATATTTCTGAATCAATTTGACTTGCTGATGTGCAGTAAAACCACCAGTAATGGGTTGGAAAATGGCTTGTATGCCTGACACAAGTCAGCTGTTACCAGTCTGTAGGATACAGAGTATAGTGACAGGATTTTGAGTTGGTTGATGTAAGGTATACAAGACAGTGGTGTGACCATTGTACTGTATGGTACAGTGTACTGCATGGTACAGAAACCTGGGCAGTAAAGGCAGAGCAGTTGAACAAGTTAGAGGTGATGGAAATGACGTGCCTGAGAAGGGTGGTAGGATGCACACTGTTGGACAGATGAAGAAATGAGGACATAAGAGGAGAAGCCAAAGTAGCTCCAATTGCAGAAAAGATCAAAGAGAACAGATTAAGGTGGTTTAGGCACATGTGTAGAAAAGCAGAATACAGTCTGGTGAGGAAAATTTGGGACAGACAGGAAGAAGGTAAGAGGAAGTGAGGATGTCCAGCAAAGAGGTGGATGGATTGTGTGAAAGAAGATCTGTGACAGTCAGGCATGAGTGCTGAAGAAGGCAGGAGTGTGGCACTTTATCGAGAGAGTTGGCGACAGTTAACATGGTACCTCAACCTTATGTAGAAAAAAATAAGAAAAAGGGGGCTGATGATGGGGACATGATGTTTAGACCTTGTACCCTTTTAGTAAAGTATCTCTGTGGGCAATGACATACCTAGATCTATCACAATCCCTTTGTTTATAAGCTGTGCAATAAAAATGGAATTTCTTACAACAATAGACACATGTTGGGAAAAAGTTAGGTCACTGTTCACTTAAGTTCCCAAATCCTAAACAACTAGGTCAACTCTTAGGGACATATTGTCAATGTGATAGTTCCCTGGGGTGAATTCCCAATGGATACAATAATGCATTTTTTGGCATTTAGTTTCAGACCATGATTTTGACACTAGTTATTTATTTGAGACAAACATTCTTGCAGGATAAGTAAGTCAATTTGGACTTCATAGACTGCTCGTAGCTTGCAGTCATCTGCAAATTTAGTCAGCCAGAGCCCTTCGGTATTGGCTTTTACTTCAGAAAAGTAGATGTCAGACAGGAGCAATCCCAGCACAGATCCCTGGGAGACTTCAGTGGTGAATGGTCTCTTTGTGGACGTAACTTCCTCTATTCTGATTATCTGCGTTCTGTCTGTGAGCCAGATGCAGTCCAGTGGGTGACAAAGGGGTTTATTAGCAGTTTATTTAGATTTTCTACTATGCCTGAGTGTGGAATTGTGTCAAAAAGCTTTGGCCAGTTTTATTGAAGACCTCCTGGTTAGGAAGAATTGTGCATTGAAGGATGACATTTTGAGGGTATTGGAAACTTGTCTGCTGTCACTTATTTGGAAGCACAAACACTTTTCCAATCATGTAAAGTTGTCAGGTTTAATATTTTCAGTTTTTGCATAACTCTGAAAGAATCACCATCTCTGCCTGTTGAAGATCAAGTTAGGGGGTATATCACAGTCGCCATATCACACAGTACTGGATCAGCGTCATCCTAGAATGTTTGAAGTGTGTCTGCCCATATTTAACTAGAGTGCCAAGTTTGGTGATTACATTTCCACATACGAAGTATATGATACTAGACTTCATAACTGTGTTGTGGCTATCTAAGTGTATGCTACCATCTAGTGGCCACATTGGGTAGAATCACACACTATCCTGTATAGTATGCATTCATTTACCAATTTTGTAAATCAGTGCCACTTATCCTGGTGAGGGTTGTGGTAGTAGGAAACTGTGCAGGGGATGCTATGTTTCCCTGTTCCCTACAACCGTTTGCAGCCGCTCATATTATAGGGTCTCCAGAAATTAAAAGTCAAGCTGAAAACAGAAAAACAATATATGCAATGATCAGCCTGAAGTCATAAGATGGTCCTCATTGCTTCAGTGAAGTTACAAGGATATAACTTGGACTGTCACACTCAGGAAATGTAGGGCAAATGGGGGGAGGGCAGGCAGCTTGATTAGATTAGATATGCAGTTCTTATTGCACTGATCATTACACCAACAGTTGTAGGAAAAAACATATATAATATAAATCATATATGATGCTATACTAGACAGTAACTGCTAATACATAGAAAGACAAGGATTTCTATTAACGATACGTTCTCCTACCTTTTATTTTTGTCTGGCTCAGGATGATTTTGAAATTAACTGTCTCTTCTTTCAAAGGAAAAGGCATTTCATCCCCCAACTCTGTAAATAACGTCCTCCCCCAAAAAATTGTAATAAAACATATATAATTGGTAAGAAAGTATGCAAAATATATGCATTACTATTACTTTGATGAGTAGAGCACTGTAGTATTTAAAAATATAAAAAATCGTGCACCGCCATACTAAAATGACATGTAATACCATACTATTTAGATTTATATTTTGGATCATACATTGTATTACTTGCTTTATTCAGAACTAATATTGTAATATTGAACATAATACTGATCTCATTTAATACTGTAACATAATGGGGGCTGCATTCCACTACTTATGAATGTTTTATTTGCCTCCTTTGTGTCTCCTTGTGCAGATCCAAATGACCTCAAATGCAATCAACCCAGGTTAGGGGGAGGTCGCTATATCCTATTTATCATGGGCATGCTTCATAGGCTGGAAATAGTGGCAACCCGGCAGGGAGACCACTGCAGAGATGCCTGGTAAGCCAACATGATCTTCAGGACCTGGTGGAGGCTGCAATGAAGAGGGCAGTGGGGCACATAACAAAGCCTTCTTCAGTGGGTGCAAGACTCATGGTCCTAGTTGGCTATGGTCTATGAGCCAATGAAGATCTCAGCACCCACATATTTGGTGTCCCCCCACATAGGGTCATCAGGGCAGGACTCCTTGTATGGGTCTCTGGACTGCAGTGAAATTGGCAGTGGCCTTGTGTCCCTCACCCCCATCATCTGTGTCCACCCTTTGTCCACCTCTCTTCCATTTGTGAACCCAGCGTACTGTGTGACTACCCATCCCCTGACTGTCTTGCCTGTCTTTTTATGTTATTGTGAAAGCCATAACCTTTCCCTAACTGGGTCTTAGATTCTACTGTATGGGTGGTTCCATTTCAAAATGTGCAGATTGAGTCTTTTGGTAGGATAAGAAGAGTGATGCAAATATAATGACCCCCCCTCCCACTTTTTGTTTTATACAACCATGCAACATTCATAAGCATATACAATTACATACAATTCTGAATTTATAATGAAGTTTAACTCCTCTACATTGTATATTTGAGCATTGTATTCATTCTTGTATTTTTTTAATATTGTACTTATACACTGTCACCCTTTGGCTATGTTTCACACATGCAATCTTTGTCATATGTCTTAACAGAAGTATTGTTTTTCCTCTCGGTATTCCTAAGTGCATATCTCACTTGTTATAGTATTTGCCATTGTGGCCCAGATTGTGGCTGAAAAGGTTACCTGGACCAGTTCATTTACTTGGTTAACAAAGTATAAATAAAGTAAATAAGTACCTTATTCCTTCCCTTACTACCTTTTCTCTTCTCTCATTTCTTCTTTATATATATATGGTCTATATCCCAAAAAAGAAATCCCCATCCTTTCCCAACACAACCCCTTTATGTGAACCTACTGAATTTCCCTTGTCAGCTCTCTCCCTTTCTTCTTACTTTCCCATTTTTCCCTTTTCCATGCTTATAAAATTCCAATCCTGGTGCCCATAAAAGGAGACCTTCAGAGTATAATAATCTTAGCAGAGTTACACCAACAAGCTGAAATTAATCCACAAACGAGTAACAAGTGAAGGATCCCAAAAACAATGAAGAGGCACACGTTGTCCTGAACGCAATTTATTTGACTCAAACAGTAAAACAGCGTTTTCGCCACACTCATAAGGTGGCTTCATCAGAGGAAAAAGGGCAGCCAAAATCAAACACCTTAAATACAAAGCAGTTAATTAGATGCAAATGCAGCCAATTAACAATAAAATATTAAACAGGGAAAAAACTTTTATACATAATAAAGCACCAAAACACAAAACTTTGACAAGTGCCTTACAAACAACAATTTGCAGTTTAAAAAAATGTTATGAATGTACCTATAAAAATATATTTATAAAACGGTGATTAACACACCAATCCCCATTATTCAACAAAAGAAAAACATAATAGAAAAGTACTTAGGTGAAAAAAATAACACACACCTATGTACTAATAATAAAATTACAATAAAGAATCAAATGTTACGAAAAGTAACAGTCACTCACAGGACAAATTTTCTTTAAAATACAAGAAATGTATACTATTTTGAATACAAAGTTTTAAAAGAAAACACTGCTCATGAGGAAAAGAAATAACCCCATGTGTGATGTATGTAATTTAAATATCCAGATATACATACGTAAAAAAGTAGTTTCATGCTTAAGAACCAAAGACAGTAGCAAATTGCTTAATACTACTTAAGCCCACAATATAAACTGCTAAAAAAGCCTTAAAAAAGCTATCATAGGGGTTATTATGTATAAAAGTTTTTCCCTGTTTAATATTTTATTGTTAATTGGCTGCATTTGCATCTAATTAACTGCTTTGTATTTAAGGTGTTTGATTTTGGCTGCCCTTTTTCCTCTGATGAAGCCACCTTATGAGTGTGGCGAAAACGCTGTTTTACTGTTTGAGTCAAATAAATTGCGTTCAGGACAACGTGTGCCTCTTCATAGTTTTTGGGATCCTTCACTTGTTAATCTTAGCAGAGTTGCTATAAGCTGCCAGCCATGGTGCTAAACTCAAGTATGAGCTGGTTGTTGCCTTAAAGTGTTGTGATGCAACTAGTGCAATGGGGTGCCTGCCGACAATTTGTGAAAATATATGAAGCTAATCAGGAACTTACAACAAAAATAGGCAGCATCCATATATGTCTGTAAAGCTACACATTTTTGCATAGTTTTAGCTGATTTTACACAGTTTCAGCTCTGCAGAGTTTGTGTACATTTCATCACAATCTTCACAAATGTGAAAACCAGCACTACTTGTTTGCACCTACTGCATATGTAGATGTGAAACAGTACATTTTACACATTTACCCTTGTACATTGTGCAGAGCGGGACTATGAATTTCATATAAGAGCTGTGAAGGATGATTAGTTAATCAGGACAAAGAAAGCAACAAGTTACAATCTGTTAGTCTGTCTTAATACATAGTCTTTGTTAGATATGTGTTTTGGTTAAAAGAAAATCTGATGATTGCAGTAATATCTGCTCATTGTGAAGAGATGCACTCCTCTCATAGGAGATGCCCAAGGATATCCTCATCAGGTGTCAGAACCACCTCAACTGACTCCTCTTACTATGGCTGTAGTTCAAGATCCTTCAAGATTAATAAGCTTCTCACTGTACCACAAATAGTGAGCCCAACTAATTTGGCAATAATCTAATTTCTGCTGCATTTAACGTGGTAGTACAGCGGTAGCATTGTTACCTCACAGCAAGAGGTTCTCCTGTTTGATTCTCGGCTTGGCTTGGGAGTGCCTTCTGTGCGGAGTCTGCATGTCCTCCCCGCGGTTTGGTAGCATTCGAAAGACATGCATGCATAAATGGGCATGCCTTTGTTGAAGGTTGGGCATCAAGCTGGCACCTCGGCGTTTTGTAAACATTTACTGCCAATCATTAGCGGACCGGAGTTCCGCTGTGGCGATCCCTTACTGGGAAAAGCCGAAAGACAAACAACAACAACCCTTTTGGTCACAACCCAAAGCCTATAACAAAGGGTAAGAAGACTTAGACGTAGCATGATAAATATAATAATTTCTTGGTCAGCTGTGTGGTGCAGAGCGATAAAGGTCTGACTACAAACCAGATAACCCAGGACTGAGTGGCAACTTGTGTTCTGGAAAGATTAAGAAGTAGGGCAGGAGTGAGTGGTTGATGCTGGCTAACCCCTTCTGAGGAGAGATGAAGGTAGTGTGGCCTGCTGTAGGTTGGCACCTGATGGAGAGAAAGAGAGAGTGAGAGAGAGAGAGAGAGAGAGAGAAAGAGAAGTACAGAGTATGCTTCTGCTTTATGTATCGGCAAAGCAGTGACTTCATATTCGTTTCATAGCTTTACTAAGTATTATGAGTTGCTTGCTATTCCATGTTAGAAGGATTTTTAAGCTGATTTTCTTCTCTCTCCTCTGTCCAGTTTATGAAGGGTGATCAGTTATCTAACATGACAGAGGTGCACAGCATGCAGTGTATTGGCTACGGAAATACTTTTAGCTCTGGTGTGTTACATTTGAATGATAGCCTTCATGAAGCATGTGCAGGATTGTGCACATTCACAGATGAATGCATAGCACATACTTGTGTTTGAAAGTGCACAGATCACTTAGCAGGGGAGGGTGAGGGAATGAAGGAAAAATGAAACATTGCAGCTGTTTGGATAACTCCCTCCCATTTATTTGACATTTGTTGACTGGGTTAGTCCAACTGGGACAAAGCCCTTTTTTCAGTAAAGACCTGGGGAGAACTGCTCCATAGTAAAAACATACAATTAATTTGACATATAATAATCCAAAATATTTACATAGACATAGGTAATAGCAAGTTTAACATACATACATAATTTGAATATACCTTTCAGCATGAGGAGATACAGTGGAGACAAACAAGAAACAATACAGCTTGACATTAACTTTTGAAAAGTTTATACAGAAAAAGTAAGACTGGCTGTGAGTAGGAGAAGAGTTAAGTATGAAAGGAATTTATAAGAGTGCAGGATAGAAGCAGAGAGGAAGGAAAGTTGAGTAGCAGTGTTGTAATAGAGAGAGATGAGGAGAAAGGCAGGGCTTCACAGAAGTAGAAGCAAGATAAGAGAACAGGATACCTGAGAGAGATGAGGAGAAAGGTAGGGCTTCACAGAAGTAGAAGCAAGATAAGAGAACAGGATACCTTAGGGAGATGAGTCAACCAGGAGGAAGATAGCACAAACAGAGTTTATTTTCCTCAAAGTGAATTTTTAACCATAACCAACTTACACTCATTAAGACCCAGTAGGCTGGCTGGATTTCAGAAGGACTGATTGTTTCAGGGTAGTAGAACACACATGTACACACATGGACATGCACACACACACGCACAGTCACTCACTCACCACAGTTTTGGTTTGGAAGTGTTGATTTTCATCCCAGCCACCTGACACACAGCAGCATGCAACTCCTGTGTACACAGAAGATCACACTCAATTAAGACTAAGAGGACATCATCATCTGCAAACAACAAAGATGCAGTCACTATGCCTTATGCTAGACACTCTATAAAACATGTTTATGCCTTGATATCCATGTCTACCCATCAGGAAACACAAATAGGAAGGGAGCCAGGACACAAATCTGACACCCCATTCTCACCTCATATGTCTATGACAGGGTACAGATCCAAATTCCCACCTCGTGCATCTATTACAAGAAGCAAATCCTACACTTACCTTGTATGCTTATGAATGTTTATGACAGGTTACAATTCATAAACCCATCTTGTATGCCCGTGACAGTGCAGAAATCCTATACCTACTTTGCATACCTATGTCAGGGCACAAATCCTATACCCACCTGGGTCTACCTGAAAGTATCGAAAGATGACATCATCAAAGACCACTACATCGAGATGACATCGCTGAATTCCCTAAGTAAATGGAACAGGGAAAACTAACCCCGGGAAGAGATCCACTTGGCCACCATGGTGAACCTTGCCCTTTCTCCACTGTAGTGTGATCTCGGAGTTGGTATATTTAGTTAGGGGGTGTGGGGGGTGCAGCCCCCAACTTTGGTGGGTTTTATTTGCTGTGTTGTTAGCTTTAATGTCATGGAGACCAAGTGGTTCTCTTCCTGGGGTTAATTTTTGCTGTTGCAGTTGTTCAATGTTTAGAGGTTTTGGTGATGTTGTCTCGATGAAGTGGTCTTCAACAGTGTCGTCTTTTGATACTTTGAAGTACACCCATCCACCTTGTATGTCTATGACAGGACAGATATCCTTTACCAACCTTGTATGACAAGACACAAATTCTACACCCACCTTTTATGAGAATGAGTGAACACAATTCCTTCACTCACCTTGTATGTCTATGATAGGGCATAAAACAGAGTCTATATTAATTCACAGAAATGCATTTCCAGTGAACAGCTCTTCATCGACCCATATTCAGCAAAAATCACTTCCATGATTCACTGAATTTACCAAGGGCAAGGAAACAATTGTCCTGCAGCACAACTGAACCCACGACTAACCAAAGCAAAACCCACCCAAGTGGTGGGGCTTCACCCTCCGCACCCCCCTTAACTGTATATACCACCTCTGAGATCACACTACAGTGGGGAAAAGGACAAAGCTGTGTAGTTAGCCAACTACTTCCTTGCCCTTGGAAAATTCAGTGAACCGCAGAAGTGATTTTATCTGAATATGGGTCGATGAAGAGGCGTTCACTGGAAATAAGTTTTGGTGAACTAATATAGACCCCACAAAAAATACACCCACCAGGTACGTCTGTGACAAGACACAAATCCTACACCCACCTTGTATGTCTATGATAGGACACAAATCCTCTATCCACCTTGTGTGTCTACTATAGAACACAAATCCAACACCTACCTTATATGCTGTGAGAGGGCACAAATCTTATACCCATCATGTATATCTATGACAGGACACAAATACAACACCCACTGTGTTTGTATGTATGTATATGACAGAACATAAATTCTACAACCACATTGTATGTCTATGACAGGAGACAAAGTCAACATACCTCTTGTGTGGGGGTTCTCATTTTCCTGTTCTTTGCATGGTTCTCTGCTCCTTTAACTCAACCATCCTGGAGGTCACAGTTAGGATCACGTTTTTTCTGACCCCTCCTGTTACATCAAATTATGAAGGGTGACCATAAAGCTCCAGACAACATATTTCTATGGAACGCAGAGGCATGGAAATCCTTGCACCAAAGCAATTTTACAATCTGACCATTGATAGACGAAATTCTTAATGAAAGGTCATTACAGGTGGTGATACTGAGTTTTTTATGTGTGTGTGTGTGTGTGTGTGTGTGTGTGTGTGTGTGTGTGTGTGTGTGTGTGTGTGTGTGTTGGAAAGACATAAAGAAAATCTGATATTTACTTTTCTATGAATACATTAAAACTATATTTTATTTTAATTTTAATAGTTTTTATCTGTGACATAAACTAAGAATATAGTTAAGGGAACAATGCAGCAGGTTTGTTGAAGGATTCATGTCAAGCAGTCAAATTCAGTAAAATTTAATCCAGTAATATAGAACCTAATATACTGATGAGCTGATGTTGTCATTTTCATTCATTCCTCAACTCCTCATTCCCCGATCTTGTAGCCCAGGCAGGTATGACCCTAACACTGAGTAGCATTCTGCAATCGCCCAGAATGATACCGCAGTACATGGACAAAATGATTTACTTCAACAATTGGCTAAGCTTCTGGCATCATTCTAAGGGGATCCAGTATCTGTCTGCTTGGGATGACATGGTCGACAGACCACAATGCTTTGCCACAGATGGCCTGCACGTGTTTCCCCTGGGATTCCGGATACTGGCTAAGGCTCTTGCTGCCCCTATAGTGCCTTTTTAGGCAAGGTTCAAATGACAAATTCACCACCGTAGCAGGAACAGGCAGGCAAAAGCTGAGGGTAATGCTACTCAATGCTAGAAGTCTAAATCTCAAAATGCACTCACTCGAGGCACACCTTAAAATGGAGAACATCGATATCTGTGCAGTGACTGAGACCTGGTTCAAGGTTCCAGAGAGCACCCCTGCACTACCAGGCTATAACTCATACACACTTTTCGGCTATGTAACCTGGACTAAAACACCAAAGGCGGAGGTGTGTTCATATTCATTAAGGATATCTACACCTCCAGGCTAGTTGCTCAGCAAAATGCATCTGAGGTTATCCAAGTGCAACTAACTCTGGGCAAAACTGCAATCCAAATTGTAGCTTGCTACAGATCCCCCACCATGCCCCAGGATTCCCACTCCTCTTTTCTTGATGTACTGGAAAATATTAGGGTTCAAGCAAACACCCTAATAATGGGCGACTTCAACTACCCCACCATTAACTGGGAAAACTACTCGTGTACCAACTCCTTAGCTTAGCGCTTTCTGGAATTCATAAACTCCAATGCCCTGGATCAACTTATCAACACCCCCACCAGGGGCAACAATATGCTAGACCTAGCCATTACCAACATGAGTGACCAGTGTTCCACACCTGAAGTCAATTCCTCGTTGGTCCGATCTGACCATAAGCTAATCACCTTTGATATCCACATCCCGCCCCCACCCCCCATTAAGGAAACCATGGTAAAAAATTTCTCCAAAGCCAACTTCATGCTTCTTAAGATAGAAGTGGTGAACTTCATGACACCCATGCAGATGGACAATACAGTTATGACTGCTGAATCCTACACAAATGCACTCTATAAGCACTTACACGAGTGCATGGATCATGCTATCTCAAACAGAACCAAGATGCTATCCTCCAAAAAAAGGAAGCCAATCTGGTGGTCCCCTGCCATAAACAAACTGTACAACAGAAGGAAGAAACTGTTGCAAAAGAGAGTAAAATCCCATGAATGGAGGAACTCCCTGGTCAGCCTCAGTAATAAGCTGAGATCCTTTATAAGATCCTCCAAAGCTAGCTACGAAAACAAAATTGCCACTAATTCTAAGGATAACCACAAACCATTCTATAGCTATGTCAAGAATCTCAATGGCAACACCCAGATCTGCTCTGAGTTACAGCACCCCCTTTTCCAGTATTTGCTAGTACGTCTTAGTGACCATTGTTGGTAACATTCCCTTTCCCCCTTTTCTCATTTGTTAAAAAAAAATTCTTAATATCTTTATTATCCCTTTCACTACTTTTAATATGTCTGAAAAGCCTTCGAATTTTAAAACGTGTATGGCCTGTAGCCATAAAAATTTTTATTAGATGCGTACTCTAAATACATTTATTGTTTAGGCCCTGCACATCTGGACTCTAGCTGTGACATTTGCAAAGCTTTTAACCCCAGAGCTTTGATAGATAAAAAGAATAAATTGATACTAAGAGGTTTGCTGCCCTCTAAGTCTTCATCAGCAACATCTGGGGCTCAAACTCCCAAGAAAATGGATAAAATGGATAAAAAACATACACGAAACGTTCCCTGGCTTCAACCTCATCTTTGACTCTGGGTTCTGAACCTCCTCACAAACAGTCTAAACCTTCAGATTTGACCCTTTTGGACCTGAAGTCTAAGCCTGAAAGGTCTCGTCAGATCTGATCACTGCAATTTGTTTTGGATCCGGTCTCTTTGCATCTACCTTCTCTAGTTTTGGATTCGAAACACATAACTCTAGGCCATCATCAATAGCATCTTCCACTCCTTCCTCTAGAAGTGTGTCCAAAGCTGATGTGGACAAGATGATGAGGAAGTTCCACTCAATGCAGATTCAAATGAGGGTTCTGGCTCTGACTCCATCAGGTCTGGAGACCTTTATTAGTACTACCCCACCGTTACTGTCTCCTTCTCAGATCCAACCAGTGGTTTCAGAGCAGTCGGATCCAAAAATTCCTGAGTCCTCTACATCATATCTGAAGATTATGGTATCTTTGACTCTGGTGGCATCTCTGTAGTAGTAGTAGTAGTGAACTGGAGTCAAGCACTTTGGAGATGGATGACTCTCAGAGCCATAGCATCGGCAACTAATCCGGGGTGTTAGAGTAAACTCTGAAGTTGTTGGAGCTGTCTCTGCCCCTTGGAGCATCAGAGTTAGATAGTTCAGCTCTGAGTCCCTCCTTGAGAAGTCTGCCTTCGGGGAGGAAGGATCCTGTAATTCAGAAGCATGTCTCTTCTAGGAACTGTTGGTTTCCTTCTTGAGGCATTCTGCTTTCAAGGTAGTGGAGAGAGCTTTCTCTATTCTAAAGTCAGATGTCTCCCTCTTCATCTCTGACTTCCCAACTCGACTTGTCTCTGCCTCTAGAGCCTCAACCACCTCTGCCACAAGGACAGCCAGCCCAGATAAATCACTAGGATACCAAGGAGCATCCCACCAAAGAGGTTCCCAGGAAGAAAAAATGCAAGAGTAGGCACTTAGACTCTCCACAAGAGTCTGTCACAGAGGATACCAAGTTTTAATGAGGGGGAAGGTTCCCCAAGATCACCACCTGATGACCTCCATTTTGGAGACATTTTAGAACTTCTAAAGCAAAGGGGTGGTTGGTCTCCAAACAACCCTTCCCAAGAGGAGGCCTTCCTGGAGGCTTTTGGAGCTGGCCTGGGTGAATCTACCCACTGACAAACTTATTGATTTGGTCTCTCAACACATGTGGAAGGGACCTGACACCATTGAGCCAGTTCTTGAGAGATCAGATAGGATTGTGGCACCACTGAAGCACAGAGAATTTTAGAGCAAGGGAGTACCAGTTGATGCCATGGTCTTTGTGGTATCCATGATGAAGGAACTAGCAGAACAGATTTCCTCTGTCCACCCCCCTCTAACAGGGAGTCTAGGGTGCTGGAAAGATTTGTGAAGTGTGTCTATACTTCAGTGACCTTTGCCCTTCAGTCATTGATTTATTTGGCACACTTCACAAGACTCCAGAGAGATTTCATTAAGGAGCTTACCAAATCCCTCAATGGGACCATTTCTTCTCAGGCAGAGAATACTATTGCCATGCAGCTGGCTATCTTCCAATGCATTTCAAACTCATCCATGAGACTTATATCCACTGCAACTGAAGGTACCTCACGGGCAGTGGGTTCAGACATTTCCATCAGGAGACATGGTTTGATGCACTTGTGTGATTTTTGTGGAGCCCTTCAAGTCTTCTTTCATCAATAATCTCTTTGACAGACGTTCTTTATTTGGCCCCAAAGTAAAATACACTCTACAGGTGTGAGCAGGAAAGTAAAACCCTGTCTGCTGTGGGTGTACTTTTTGTCCCCTCAAAGGACATTTTCTAGGAACCAATGAGGCAAACAAAAATGTGGTTCCGAAATTCCCAGGGTCCCCTCCAAGATCCATGTGGAAATAGTTCGCTCTGGGGCAGAGGGACAATTCTAATGTAAGATGCCATCCATAAAGTAGAGGTGGTCTGCAGAACCAGGGTTCTAAAGATACCTTCTCTGACAGATCTTACCAGTGCTCCTGAAAGGAGGCCTGACTGTAGATTTCTGGAGGCAGTCAGGGGTCATTTATCCCTGCACCAGAGAAATTGACTAGAGATTTCAGAAGATTCAGGGGTACAGAGGATTATTTTCAGAGGTTATATATATAAATTCCAATGCTACCTGTCTGCCCTAGACTCCTCCCAACACAGCCCCAAACAATTCTGGTCCTCCATAAACTCCATTCTCCATCCAGGTAAAGTCAGTACTCCTCCTAACATCCCTCACTCCTCAGAAAATATTGCTACCTCATTCAACGCACACCTCACACAAACCATACTATCACTAGCTAAACAACACAACCCCCCCTCCACCCCACACCTTCAACTAGTAATCTCCATGCTGCCTTTTCTTTTTCTCCTGTACCTACCTCCAACATAAAAAACTCTTAACTAAACTTAGCCCACCAAATTAGCAGCAGACAACCTCCCAAGTGAATACTTACAAATTGCAGCTGATGCTCTGACCTACCCAGTATCCATCTTGATTAACCGATCTCTGTCAGAAAGTTATGTTCCCACACTGTGGAAAGTATCACATATAATTCCCCTCCACAAAGGTGGACCCTCCACAGAACTAACCAATTACCGTCCCATAGCTATTCTGTCTCCACTCTCCAAAATACTAGAGAGATGCATACACTCTCAGGTCTCAGACTACCTCCTTACTAACAACCTCCTTTCCGATACTCAGCATGGTTTCCGACCAAACCATAGCACTACCACTGCCTTACTCTCTTTTACTAACACTATCCTTCAGCATACAAACAATGGCTATCTCTCCTCTGCTACTTTCCTAGACCTATCTAAAGCATTTGACATGGTCCCACACAAACAACTTATCTCTGTCCTCAATAACCTATCCTTCTCACAATCAGTCACCAACTGGTTTCAGAGTTACCTGTCTGACCGCCAACAATCCATTGTATGGCAGAATGACATATCTCCCCAACTACCTGTCTCCATAGGGGTTCCCCAAGGATCCATCCTTGGACCCCTAGTCTTCTCTGTTTACACCAATAATCTAGCCTCTGCCACCAGACATGGCACACTCATACAATACGCAGATGACTCAACCATCATCTGCTCAGCCCAGTCCCTACCCAAACTGCAAAAAGTCACACAGGAAGCCTTTTCCTCTGTTGAAACTTGGTTAACCGATGCCCAATTAATACTCAACCCAAACAAAACTAAACTACTCATCTTCCAACCCACCAAACATACTCAAAACAACTCTCACTTTAACATCACAGCAAAAGACAACACCACTATATACCCAACTGAACACACCAAATTGCTGGGAGTGGAAATAGACAATAAACTAAAATTTGACATTCACATATCCATGACCATAAAAAAGTCCACAAAAAACTAGGAGTGTTATACAGAAATAAGCAACTTCTCACCAAAGCAGCAAAGATTTCAATAGCAAATTCCCACCTTATCTCCACCCTACTTTATGCCTCTCCAATATATACCAACCTAAGGCAATGCGATCTAAACAAGCTAGAGACCTGCTACAACAAAATCGCTAAACCACAGGGGCATCCTACCGTAGTCACCACTGTCTCTCATTTGCTGAACTGGGCTGGCTTGAACTCCCTCACCTCCTTCAATGGTATCAACTCTCACTCTCCCACAAACTAGTAAACCATCCACTAAATGTCCCATCCCTCCAGAATCTACTCCAACCCTATTGCACCACCAGACCACTAAGATCCAGCAACAAAAATCACTTGCAGATCACTAAAGCCAATAACTCTGCTGGTGAAGCACTATTCTCTTGCAGCATAGCTAAATTATGGAACTCCCTCCCACCCACAATTACCTCCATATCATCATGCACCCACTTCAAAACTTTACTAAAAGCGCACCTAAAAACATGCTGGCTATGCCCTTGCAACTCCCACTCTAATATCATCCACCCCATCCAACTACTACCTTTCTTTCACCTCCACTAACTACCTTGATTATAGCAAGCTCAGATGCTCATAAGCCAGTACTTATTATACAGCAGGAACTTCTCATTGTAACATTTGTTAATGTCTGTTATGTACTTCACAGATAAAGATTCTAGTTGTCTACTGATGTACTATGTTCTTCATCTGTAAATATGTTGTAAGTAATTGCTATGTAAATTGTTAATCGCTATGTAATCCAATGTAACTACTGTCTGTTTATTTTAACTGTGGAGCTTTTCTCCCCGGGCCTCCACTGAAAATGGACCTACGTCCAGTCGGACACTCCCGGTCAACAAATATAAATAAATAAATAAATAAATATGATACTCTTTTCGCTACCACCCCCTTTTATAGTAAACAAAATTGCTGATGTTCCACCCAATCAGAGGGTCCTTATAAAACTTCAAAAATGTATTTAACATAACTAGATCACAGTCTTCGAGCTTTCAGTACAGGTTTCAAAGGAATAAAAGCATTTAATCTGTCAGAACATGTGCACGTAGTTCTGCTATCCAATATGTTTCCCTTACCTCAGTGACATTTTGCAACTCTCCACCCCTAATATTACTGTTGATGGTATCTATAACCATAAAGAAAAAGCTATGATCAGAGTAAAGCGCTACATATTGAAACAAAGCATTGTGTGCTAAACTGTTATGTATAGCATGCTGATGTTGTAAAAATCTTTGTTTAAACATCTGGTTCGCTTTGCCTGCATAAAAACTAGTCCATTGGTTGCACTTAGCAATATATATCACATTTTTAGTAGTGCATGAAGCATATCCTTTATAAACATAATATTTATTTGCACTTGGATGTGAAAATGTATTTAAAGTATTTATAAAAGGACATGCTTTACATCTTTTACAAGGATATGTACCTTTCTTTTCTGATGGAAATTTAAAACTACATGTATTAGTTGGTCTGTAACATAATAGATCTTTCAAAATGCTGTTCCTCTTATAATTAAAGCGAGGTACAGAGCCAACTATATTCCCTCTCTGTTCATCCACTAAAAGCATTTTCCAATTATTACATATAATTAAGAGCATTGCCCTTTGGTCTCACCACACCCCCCAGGGTATTCACCAAGTGCATGGCAGTAGTAGCAGCTCACTTGAGACTACAGGGATTTTGGGTGTTTCCATACATGGATGACTGGCTTGTAACCACTCTGACCAGGCATCATCTGATGACTATGTACTCCAGTTATGCTCTTGCGTAGGAATTGCCATCAGTCATAACAAATCTTAACTTGAACCAGCTCACATATTGGAGTTCATCAGAGACTTGTTCAATATGGCATCTATGATATCTTCTTTCCTTCTATCAAGGGTTCAGACCATTCAATTCCAGGTCAAAAAATCATTCAAAATTCTTCTGTGTCATCTCAACTGATCCCGCAAGATTGGGTCCATGTCTGTGGCAATCACTCTGGCACCGTTAGCAAGGTATCACATGAGGATCCTTCAGTAGACCCTAGCAATCCAATGGTCCATTCTTCACCAACCTTTATCCATTCAGATCAAAATAACATGGGCTTGGAAAAATTACCTTCTATGGTGGTTACATTCTGATCAGGTGATAGAAGGTAGTCCTTTTGTTCTCCCTTAGCCCAAGTTCATAGTGACTACAGAAGCTTCCCAGATCGGGTGGGGGACATTTCTTGGAGAAGACAGTCTAAGGCATATGGTTCCCTGAAGAGGTCAATACACATATCAATGTTCTGGAAAGAGAGCGGTCTTCCTAGCATTGCAGTTCTTCCAAGACACTCTCCTGTCTGAGACTATTGTTACCCAGACAGACAATATGTCAGTGGTCTGATACATCAACAAACAAGGGAGAACCAAATCTTACCCAATGTGTCAAGAAGCTATGAGACTGAGAGTGTGACAGTGGGTGATCTCATCCATTTGGTTTCTGGTAGCAATGCATATTCCAGGGAAGTCCAGTGTGAAAGCAGACAAGTTAAACAGGTCCATTTTAATGCCTCTTGAGTGGTCCCTCAATATGAAGATTGATGGGGATAGCCATGTTGCAACCTTTTTACATCTTCCCTCAACAACAAGTGCAGCAGGTTCTTTACCATGATCCCCCCACTGGGGAAGTCACCAAGGGATGGTCTACTTAACGACTGACCCCCCCCAGACTCCTTTCCTCCTATCCTCCATACCTGTAATCCCCAGATTTCTTTAGAAAGCATCTCAGTTGAAGAGTATGGTTATCATCATTGTCCCTTACTGGCCTCATCAAATTCGGTTTCCCTTTCTCTGGCTTCATTGGCCTTACTGCCCATGGATTCTGGATCCAGTTCCAGACTTTCTGTCTTATCCAACAGACATGACAAATCTGGGCATTCCAGGCCTAAAGTTGACCACATGGTTTCACCATTTCTGTTAATTGCTAGGCAGCCCAGGCTCTCTTCCCCAATCTGTCACATTCGTTTATCATCCCACAGAGCTTGCACTAAACTTTACAGACGTAAATGGAAAAGATTTGTTTTTTGGGGACAGCAAAAAGACAGATCCTTTTTCAGCACCATTTCCTATATTGCTTGAATTTTTAGCTGCAATTTTCAATGAAGGTGCTAGGTCTTCTACTGTTAAAGTACAACTAGCTGCCATTTCCAATTTTCATATAGGTGTAAATAACTCATCCTTAGTTTCCTCTAAACTTTGTAAAGCCTTTCTAAGGGTAACTTTTCTTCTTAGGCCACATTTAGAAGATCTCACTCCTTCGTGGGATTTAAACATTGTTTTGCAATCTTTAACACTGTCTCCATGTGGACCATCAAGTGTGCATTAAAGTTTTTGACCTGAAAAAATATTTTTTAGTGGCCATTACCTCTGCTAAAAAAGTTTCAGAACTGCAGGCCCTGTCATCTAAGCCTCCTTACTTGATTTTTCATAAGGATAGGGTATCCTTATGAACCAGTCCCTCCTTTTTTGTGTCAGGTGGTGTCAGAATCCAATATTAATCAGATTATAAAGTCTTTTTTCCAAATTTCTCAAATAAAGGAGAGTATATGTCACAGCTTTTGGATGCTCATAGACAATTTGTTTTGTTTACGTAGAACCAAAAATGAGGAAATCAGAACAGTTATTTGTTTGTTTTGAAATTAAAATTAGGCAAACCAGTTTCTAAAGTGACTTTAGGTAAATGGCTAACTGATTGTATTACCTTTTGTTAACGAAAAGTTGGATTGTCTTTATCAAGACAACCAAAAGCTCATTCCACTAGGTCTATGGCAACTTCTTCAGCATTTTATCTAGATCTTCATTAGATAATATTTGTGCAGCCACAATTTGGGCCAGACCTCATACTGTTAATTCTCATTACAAATTGGATCTGGTCTCTAGGGGAAGAGCAGCCTTTGTCTCAGCAGTGCTCAGGAATATCCTTTCTTAGAGTCCTCCCAGGATTTAGGTAGCCGGGGACTCTGTCACAACAGTTGAGGAATGAATGAAAATAACAACGTCAGATAAAGAAGCTATGTACTCACCATAGTATTCCATCTGTGTTGTCCATTTTCATTCTTAACTTCCGTCCCTCCAACCCACCTTTTGTATTTGACTTTGGGAATTATTGAAAGATGCTGAAGGAACTAATTTTCCCTTATTTGAGTTCCATATACTGCTGTTTTATTATTGCCTAATGCTTTCAGGCTTTAGGGACAGCAAACAAGATCTGAGGTGTGTAAGGTGAATACAGCATTATGGGTAAGGGAGGAGTTTGAGAGTTTCAGTGTTCAACAAGCTGGAAAAAGTGTCCGAGTCAGATCCAAGGGTCGGATCTGAACCCATCAGCTGAGGAAGAATGAAAATGGACAACACAGATGGAACGTTATGGTGAGTACATAATTTTTTTTTCACAAACAACAATTTTGAAAAAGAAATGCTTTAACAGATGACTGCGTCATAGTCACACAACCATGGAATAAGTGAAAACAACAGATAATAGGTATGTGCTCCCACATGAGGTCTGCAGCACTACCACTGAAACCAAGCTGCAACCTACAAAAATAAAGCACAGACACTGAGCTATACAAGCTAAATGCAACTGTAACATCCATCCTCCCCAACAGAAAAAAAATATTTTCCCAAGCACACACAAACCGAAAGTATCACTTTAAAAAATTCATCTTTGATGAGACTGGAATTCCATTTTAGCAGCTTGATAATACTGGATTGTATATCTCTGGATCCAGTTAAATGACATCCTTTCTGGAAATACCATTGAAAAAAAAATTGGAAAGACATTTGGTGCAATGGGTAACACACTGTTACACCAGTTGTGTTGCTGCCTCACTACAGTTGGTTTTCTGCTTTATTTCCATATTAGAGTGCCTTCTTTGTCAGTTACCATATTACTACCGTGTCCATATGAACTTTTTGGGAGTCTCTGGTTTCCTCCCTCATTCAAATGATATACAGGTAGGTGCTTTGAACTGGAAGTCCTTTAAATTGTCTAAAGCTGTGTGTTAATGTGTGTAGGTGTGAGCATATGTGTGTATGGTATGTGAGCATGTTTGTGTGTGTGAGAGTGCACACGTGTATGTATGCTTGTGTGTGTGTGTGTGTGTGTGTGTGTGTGTGTGTGTGTGTGTGTGTGTGTGTGTGTGTGTGTGTGTGTGTGTGTGTGTCTGCGTGCATATGGATGTGTGTATCTTGTGATGGACTGACATCGTATCCAAGATTAATTCTCTGTCTTTTACCTGTAGTTCACAGGAAGTCCCTGGCTCCTTTTGATCTTAAATAGGCCAGAGTATGTCTGAGAATTAACTAATGAAATGATGGTGGACTTTGTACAGCAAGGATATCAAAATGCATACTTGAAGAAATAAGCAGTGAATGTAGAAAACATTAGACTGAAATTTAAGAAACCATACCCGAGTTTCAGTATGCATAGGTAATTTCACAGAAATATTGTTTATGTATTTATTGAATATGGGTATATAGTAATATGCACTTGGCACACATTCTCTTGGGTAGGAAAGATACCTCTAAGAATCTGTGATATGTTTAAAGCAATACCTGAACATTTGAAAAATATATGTCACTTGTACTCATTAACGCGTCTATATTAGAACATCGAAGTTTCACAACTTCGAATGTTCTAATATCGACCCCTATTCAGCGAATGCTGAAAATAGCGAAGCTGCACAACACCAAATTTCTTCCTAGGGAAGGAATTCAGTTGGCTGTTCCTGTGGCTTTGCTGTGTTCAGCACTGTGGTGGAAAGTTACGGGTCGGGATCAGGTAAGTGTGTGATTGTGTGGACGTGAGGGTTAGGGCACGGTAGGTGAGTTAGGGTTAGGGCACGGGTGAAGTGAGTGTGCGATAGTGATGGACCTTAGGGTTAGGGTTTGGGTTAAGGTAAGTGGATAGCTAGTGGTTTGTGCACAGTTTAGTATAGGGTTAGATGTAGGATTTTAGGTGTATGTGTGTGGATTGCTGTTTATTTGGTGTTTGGTGTGTTTGTGTTGTGTGTATGTGTGTCGGAACAGCAAATTTTTTCCCTTGGAAAAAATTTGCTGTTCTGTATGTTCGATGTTGTCAGCATTCGCTGAATAGGGGTCGATATTAGAACATTCAACGTTTTAAAAAGTCGATGTTCTAATATAGTCCCCTCATTAGCATAAGTGTCAGGAATTTGAAAGATCTTCTTATTAACTGTATAATTATATAGCATCATAGGATCATTGGAGGTTACTAGGTTCATGGCCCTAGAGCCTTTTTAAGCCAGGTCATTCATGCCCAGATTTCCCAATTGTCAATGCCCACTGGTTAAAAAGGCTTTGGTATATGCCTGTACCTTAGGGAATCTACATGATCTATAAGAGAAAATGGGGGACTCCTACTAGGGTGCAGAATTTGTAGGACCCATAATCTGTTCATGTAAAAACAAATGCTTTCTGCATATGGATACTGGTCCTGTGTAATGACTGCTAATGACTTTATTTTGACAAAACAGGAGGGTGTTATATGGAAGGAATTTGGAATGCAACAATTATAAATCTAACTTTTTCCAGTACTGAATGTTATCTTGCACCAAAAGCAATTGGCGGCAATAGTAGTTAAATGGGTCTATATTATATATTCGAAGCTTCAAAATTTTGAACCTCATATGTTCGACAACATATGAGCAAAACTTGAAACCTTGAATATATAATAAAAAAGTAAAAAAAAAAAAAAAAAAACTTACCATAACGCTCTGAGCAGCCCCCCACCCCCTCCTACTTAAATATACCGACTCCGAGACCGCACTTCAGTGCAGAAAAGGAAAATGTTCCCATTCTGCGCATATGGAGCCATTGCCTTTCACCTTCGAACTTTTCAAAGTTCGATCATATGGTGTTGACCATATGACAGAACTTTGAAACGTTCGACAATTTAATAGGGGCCCTAGTTAAACATGTCTAGTTAACAAATAAATATGTACAAAGCAGTGAAAAAAATAATTCTTGTCTCTCTCTCTCTCCACACTGTATCATACCATATTTATTGGAGTTAAATGGGAAAGGAGGCAGTCACCTGTCGAAAAAAACTTTTGACAGTTTTATATCAAAATGTGGCTTGCATCCCTGAGATGCTATGACGGTACAGCTACATAAGTATGTCAAATTGTAGATCTGGTTTGTAAAATGTAAGTGAACATTCCTAACAGTTCTGTAGTTATTGTAGGATACTATAGCAAGTCCTGTAATGCTAAGACTGAATGGCTGAAAACAACAGACTTACATATACTATGTCTGAAACTGCCATTTTTCAGAATAGCCCCTTTTCTTAGAGGTATGGTGATTTCGAAAGTTGGTATATATAATTTCAGGGGTGCTTCCTCCAGGAACTGCTGGAGAGGAGACCTAAACTGTAGACCTGACATAGGTTCATAGGTAGGTTCATAGGTAGGTACTAGGCTATCGGCCCTAGGGCCCATACAAGCCTAGCCAAAAAATGTACCCTGGCTTTCGCCACCCAAGAAAATTATTTTCCTGTGGCCCTGTTGAGCAGAGCCACAGAAGTGATCCCCAGGGTGAATTTCCCATTTCCCATCCAATCATCAAGATTTTTCTTGAAGAGTGCTAATGAGGAGCTCTGTTTGACATAGATAGGTAGTCTGTTCCAGAGTATGGGAAGTCTCTGGGACAGGAATCTATCCCTCCAGCATGTTCTGTTTATTGTGGTGACAAGGTTAAGGTCCCTAGAGCGTGTAGCTCAGAGGGATTGGGATTTCTTTAAGTGGAGCATGTCCAACAGCTCTGGGTTTGACATAGCTTTGTATGTTAAGCAGAGATCGCCCCCGAGTAGGCGATATGCGATGGAGTAAAGCTGTAGTTTTTTGAGACGTTCTGCATAGGCATCTGTTTGAGGCCAGTAATCCTCTTTGTGAGGTATTTTTGTGGTCTTTCCAGTTGTTGTAGATGTCTTGTGAGGTACATACCAAAAGGGGCATTGTACTCTATAATGGGTCTAATGAGTGATGAGTAGAGGGGAACAATGACCTCTTTTTTTCTGGATGAGAATCCTTTTGTGATGAGATGATCCACGTAGAAGGATTTCCTGACCACTGTGGCGATGTGATTATCAAAGGAGAGGCTACTGTCCACCTGTGTCCCAAGGTCTCATCACATTTTTGGCATTAAGTAGACTACCAGCTATGTGGTAGTTCATGGGTACAGAGTTTTTACCAAAGGGGATGACAATACACTTTTTGGCATTGAGCTTCAGGCCATGGCTTTGACACCAGGTATCTGTCTCAGTGAGGCCCTTTTGTAGTTTGTCCACATCGTTAGGAGTTTTGATTATGGCTCCTAGTTTGCAGTCATCTGCAAACTTTGTTAGCCAAAGACCTTCTGTGTTGGCCTGCACTTCAGAGAAGTAGATACCAAACAGGAGAGGACCCAGGACTGAACCCTGTGGTACTCCACTTGTCACTGGTCTGATGTCGGATTTGGAATCCGCTACTTTCACAGTGTGGGTTCTGTCCATGAGCCAGTTGGCAACCCATCTTGTGACATAGGGATTTATACCTAGTTTAGTGAGCTTATCTATAATTCCAGAGTGGGGGATGGTGTCGAAAGCCTTGGCGAGATCTAGATAAGCTGTGTGAACCATTTTACCCTCATCTATGGCTTTGGTGACTGCTTCAAAGAAGTCAGTCAGATTTAGGAGACATGATTTGCCTTTTACAAATCCAAACTGAGTAGGGTCCAGAGTTTGGAAATTACCAATGTCTTTGTTTATGAGTTCCACTATGATACGTTCCATGGCCTTGCAGACCAGGCTCGTCAGGCTAATGGGGCGGTAGTTCCCAGGGTCCCCCTTTGTGGAGTGGGATAACTGTCGCGGTGCACCATTCAGTGGGTACAAAGCCTGAGGTGAGGCTATGATTGAACATGGTACTTAGGTAGGGTGCCAGTTCATTCTGTCGTTCGTGTAGAACGCAGCCTGGGATATTGTCAGGTCCCATGGATGCTGTGTTCTTGGCTTTGGAGAGTGTGTTTTTTACCTGTGCAGCCGTGATTATAGGAACTTTGCATTCTTCCAGTATAGAGATGGGCCCTCTAGGGGGTGAGAGGGAGGTAAAGTTAGCACTGAACCTATCTGCTAGGATGTTGGCAATATCAGTTGGTTCTGTATATTTAGTGCCATTATGCTGTAACTCAGAGCAGATCTGAGTGTTCCCATTTAGATTCTTGACATAGCTATAGAATGCTTTGTGGTTGTCTTTAGAGTCAGTGGCAATTTTGTTTTTGTAACTAGCTTTGGAGGATTTTATGAGGGATCTCAGCTTCTTGCTGAGGTTGACCAGGGAGTTCCTCCAGTCATGGGATTTTACTCTTTTTTGCAACAGTTTCATATAGAGTTAATGTCTACTCTTAAGACAAGCTAAAATAAAAAATATGTCTGCATTCAATTAAAGTGCTTACATGAGGAGGTATGTTGACATGCAGTTACACAAAATAACTGAATTTTACATTTTTATAAGTTTTTTCCCATTTAGATGTGGAAGGTAGTATACTTAAGGAAAGATTTCAACATCTGAATGCATGATCAGGCAATATTTGAGTATTTGTTGGACATAGAGATTATTAGCAGTTGCTTGTTAAATGACTCAAACCAGTATCTCCCTTCATTAGTTTATAACATGAATCAGGTTATCTGATAAAAATGCTTATTTGTTGATTGTAATAAAAACTACTTTAACCTGAAGTCACTCCACATTAGCGCTTATAAAATCTTATCTAGGATTAGACAGAACACAGACAGCTAAAGGTGTTTTACATTTATTTAGAGTGATGGCAGAACAGGTAATGGTGTAACAGTGACACTTAAGTTTTAGCGTCAAATCTTGTTTTGGAAAGGGGGTGTTTGTGTTTGGGAAGTTTGACTGAAAACTCATATGGGAGTTTGTGGATTGCAGGGGTGGAGTCAATGTGAAAATTCACATGAAAAGAAAGCCCTGCACAAAAATCTGAAAGTAAGAAAATTCATCTGCTCTGTTAATATAAAACAAAAAGATGAGTGCCATTTGCTTACTTTTAAACATGCATATCAGGAAGTCTAGAAATGAAAAGTTAAAAGTCTTCTTTTGGCTTTTCCTGGTTAGGGGTCACCACAGTGGATCACCTGTCTACTCATGACTGGCAGTGGAGCTTTACAGTGTTTAGTTGCCAGCCCGGCACCCAACATTCCACAGAAGGCACACACATATGCCTAGAGCCAATTAAGAGTGTCCAATCCAACTACAGCATGTCTTTGGGAGAAAACTGGAGCACCCAGGGGAAACCCACGCAACCACATTGAGGACATACAGACTCCGCACAGAAGGCACCCAAGCCGAGGATCAAACTGGAGAACCTCTTGCTGTGAGGTGGCAATGCTAACCGCTGCACCACCACAGCTGCCCAGACATGAAAAGTTAAAATGAATTATTAGAAAAAGGTTGAAAGTGGAACATTTTTCTGACACGCTTTATATTTTTTTTACCATTTCAGACACTGTTGCTGCATTTCATTCCCAGTGCATGTCAATATTTACTCTTGACAATAGCCTGTTTCCAGTGTGATATACCACAAGTTAAGGTGTATTGTGTGTGTGTGTGTGTGTGTGTGTGTGTGTGTGTGTGTGTAGGGGGGGACCAACAATACCATCTGCCTATAAAAGTTCATCAGTCTCATAATTGGCATCATGCTATTTTGCAGCTCCATTAAAAATAATAAATGATACTTACTAAAAGCACCTGAATTGTACTCTGAAGTTTATTCATGTTCATTATGAGCCTGGAACCAGCAGTGTTCATAGAGCTGAGAGTGTTTCAAACTGCATAAAAGCAGAAAAAGTTATGGATATTCTTGTTCTGCTTGTCACAGTGCTCACTGAAAAAGTTACCTAGAAGAAAACAAAAAAAAAAAAGTATTGTAGATTTTTAACTTCACTTGTCCATGTTGTTTCTTTTATAGAAACTAAACCCCTGGGGTATAACATGACTGTCAGATAGGCATCTGAAGCTAAAAATGTAAAAAAATATTATTGTAACAATCTTTAACACTGTACCTTGTTTTCTTCTTCTGACTAGTACAACATTTGATGTGTTCCCATGCATTATTTTAAATAGTACTGGGTACATCAGGTTGCCTCTACAGGTAACCGAGGTGAAATTCCCTGAAGCATCAGTCAGTCGGCATGCCCACACTCCAATAAGACTTACCTTCCTCATTTCATCATTCATTCCCATCTGGATGTCAAAGGGCAGGCATCTCGAGAAGATAATGTACCGTAAAAAAACAACAGTTTCTGACTCCATTCCTGCTATCCAATAATCTGCTGCATTTGGTGAAATTAATTAATGCACATAACATGAGTTCATACAATAGGCTGCCTTTAAATATTTGTCACTTGATTAATTGTTAAACTTAAGCAGTTAAAATCTTGTAACAGAATGCTAGCCAGCCACTAGTTTTATATTATGGGAATTTATATTTTCTACTACTTTCAGCCAATTCTTAGCTGTGCACTGCCTGTTACAGTCCTCTAAACTTAGTTGGAACTTCAAACTTTAGAAAAAGAAAAGTTTTCAGAAGCAACAAAAACCTTTGTCGACATTCTACCAGTTCGTATTGAACTGTATGTTCATTTTTAACTGTTACCCTCATGATGTGTGCAAAGGTAGTTGAGTAGCTGTGAGACTTTAACAATGGAAACTTAATAATAACTGTAGTATTGTGGAAAGAAATTGTGGAAATGTTCTTAAACACAAATAAAGCTGTTAGTAAGAGCTCTCATTCTTAACTTTTTGAACTGCGTTAGACATCATTAAAAGCTAAACCAGTCCCTTAAATAAACTTAAATGTGATCCATGAAAACAGATGTTCATTTTTAAAATTTTCGCTACACATCCACAAATGTACTAGCCATTTCCACAAAGTTTAAATTCACTGTTACTAAAATATTTAGATATTTAAAAGCTTTTGGTATTACTGATTCTAGACATCAGGTTTAGATAAACAGTTTAGAAATGTCACTATCACGTATCACCCTATTTTGCAATAATTTCAAAAAATCATTTTTTGAAAATGATCTTAAAGCTCTCTCTAGTGGCTAAATATATTTACTACACTACTGTCTTCAACTTTAACAAGCATTTTACATTGATTATCATTTAAACATAGAAAGACAGCTGCTTTTAATGTTAGCTGTCAATATAATTCTCATTTTCCAAATATGCTTCCATATTACATCCTGTTAAAGCCTTCAGCAGCCTTACAAAAATATGAATGTCATATTTTGTGTGTTTTGGGCTCGTAATTCCGGGGTAATAGAGGACATTGTTGTTGTCCTTTCTTTTTATTGCACTGTCATGTTCCAGAATTCTCACTGTTAATGCCATTGAAGGTTATATTATGTAAAAACACAGATAGTCCCTACACTATGGTAAATACATTGTATTACAGCTACTGCTGCTGCATATGCACCTGTTAGCAAAGCACAGCTCAAAACTCAACCATTCCCAAGGGTTAATGCCATGAAGGTTTTCTTAATTTCTTTGCAAAAAGACAGAAAGTCCCAAAACTATGGTAAATAGATTATATTACTGCAACTGCTGCTGCATATGCACCTGTTAGCACAGCTCAAGAATCTACCATTCCCATAGTTTTCAACATAAGGGCTATTGGTCACAAACTTGCAGGGTTTGCATAAAACACATGCAAAAGTGCATTTTGTGTCAAAATCCCATTAATCTCGTCTTTCCTTGGTATTTTCATATTTTGTTAATTTGTGTTTCTTTTAATATGTAAAAATGAAGTGATTACCAACCACCTGAATCAGGTTATCCTACCTACCAACACAAGTGTTTGCTTGATTTCCTTTAACAATTGTCAGACTTCGATAAACCCAACTCCTATTTACACTGGGCCACACTGGCTGGTCCCAAAACTAGCATCACTTTTTTGGTTTTATGCTAACACTACCTTTAAGGTCTACTTTCGGGGCCAACAAATGATATCAATGAGATTGTTTCTTCCTGCCCTCGAACCTATACCCTCCATAATACTAACTTGTCGTTTTACCCCACACAAAGCTCCAAGCTCTCCTCAAGTCTTTTCACTTGTTTTATTTTATTTTGTCTTTTTTGGCTTTTCTCTTTTGACTATTTTAAATGTCTCTCTTAAGATTTTAAGCACCAGGCACATTCTCTCAGGATGTTTTATCCAATCTTTGGTGCTTGATCATGCCTTCCACTTTTAATTCTGCTCATAATTGAAGATAAAAAGCTACACATCTCCAGCTTAAGGTTCACTTGGGTAGTCACAAGCCCCATGTACCCAGTACCCATGTCTACCTGGCAGACATTGGTCCCCAGGGTTCCTGCTCCACTCTAGTTTCACAAGCATCTACCGCAGTAATCCTTACTCCACTTACTTCAGTGGGTATGGATTAGCTTTCTCCAAAAGCCCTTATTGTTCCTGTTTCATCTGGTTTCTGGCCTCATGTTATAACTCGAACTAGGAGGCACAAATGCATCCATCAATATCACACACTAGTGTATCTGGCAAATCCAAGTGCCTGGCCATCTTACACAGGAAGAAACATTGTTTACAATCGATGGAAGGCTAGTTTCTCTGACTCTGTAAATCTACTTATTCTCTGTTACCCGGGGTCCACCTCAGACCAGACAGCCAACACCCCCTCATGCTAACCCACACTCTTTAGCTTCATATGAAGGGTAACATTTTCTTGAACTTCTGCTAAGAGTTGTTTTAGGATTTTCTAGATTATCTTTCAGGTTTAGTAAAGGGCAGATCTGATGAAGCTTTACAGCGAAAGCGCTGATAAAGATCAAGATTTCTCATGTTATCAAGGAAGCCACTATGTTCAAACTTGTTATACTTATATTAATTTGTATTTTCATTACTTCTAGGTTTACGTTTGTGTTTTATACTTATGTAATTGTTTTGGTACAAGAACTGATTGTGAATGTTTTAAAACTGACAGTTATGTTTTTTTTGTGCCAAAAGTTTTTTTTTTTCAAATAAAACTCTCACAAAAAGTTTTAAAAGACCGGCTATGATTACTCAGAGGGAAAAACTCTTGGGTTCTTCTCCAAAAGGGACACAGCCATCGGGATGTCCCACTGATGAACATGCCAAATAATGCTTCTACATGTCTGCCATAAACACTGGCTGCTACGGTCACTTTTTTGTAAAGCAGCACTCATCTGCCTGTAATAAAGAATGATTTGAAAAAGAACACGCTTCTGCATTTACTTTCTTCATTTAAGCTTTTATCCTTGAGATTACAACTATTTTTCATGGGAATTTGGTTTCAAACCTGAATGTTCCCAATGAAAAATAATATATAAATTCATCCATAACAAGAACAATTTCTCCCCCTCCACCTTTAACCTACTACTTCAACAAAGCAACTGGTCACCTCTTAAAAACATCCCTCTGTATCATGCTGTACAGTACTTCAACAACACCTTTCTCAATATACTAAATAACCTCGCACCCACAAGAAAAATAAGACTAAAACCTAAGCACATACCCTGGCTAACAAAGAGACAAAGTGTGGTTAGCATATCACCACCAAGGATGAAACAAACCTCATTACATATCAACAACCCTGAAATCTAACTAAGAAACAAATAATATCAGATAAACAAACTTACTTCCAAACATGCCAACAAATCCAGTAAAACAACCCCCAGAATTCTGGCAAAACATTAACAACCTTCTCAACCCAAGCTATGTCCCAACCCCTCCACCAGTCACCTAGAACAGAACGGGCCCCATAGCCACACAATTCAACACTCACTTCATTAACACAATCACATCTCTCCTAGCTAACCAACCATTGCAACCTCTAACCATACCCACTCCCTCTTCAGCTTTCCCCAACCCCTTTACATCTATCCCTATCCAAACTAGCTACATAACAACCTTTCCAAACTCAAACCCTGCTTTCTAGCAGCTGACCTACTACCCACCGAATTTCTCAAAATAGCTGCCCCCTCTATTGTTGTCTATCCCATATCAGTCCTGATCAACTGTTCAATTGCAGAGCAATACATCCCCTGTCTATGGAAAATATCTTACATTATTCCCCTACACAAAGGCAGAACCTTTAAAGAACTAACTAACTAACTAACTGCCATCCCATAGCCATCCTCTTCCCCCCTAGCTAAAATCTTGGAAAATGCATTCACAACCAACTTCTCAACCATTTCCTCCATCACAACATCCTTTCCCCCACTTAACATGGCTTTAGGCCTAAACATAGCACCACCACTGCCCTAATATCTTATACCAACACCATCTAAAGTGTCATAAATGAAGGCCAAATAGTCTCATCCATTTTCTTTGATATGTCAAAAGCCTTTGACACCGTCTCCCACCAAATCCTACTCAAGAAACTGTCTTCCTATGGTCTTAGTTCATCTTCCCTGTCCTGGTTCTATAGCAAATTCTCTAACCGTCAGCAAGCTACCAAATGGGGAAACACCCTTTCCCCCCTTCTCCCCATCTGTATTGGAGTACCCCAAGGTTCCATTATTGGCCCCCTTCCCTTTACAATTTTTACAAATAATCTCAGCCCTGCAACCCAACTAGCTTTCATAGTCCAGTATACAGACGATTCCGCACTTATTTGTTCAGCCACCACTCCCCAGGAACTACAAACAAAAATGCAAACTTCTTTCCAAGATATAGAAAAAATGCCTCACTGATCATCAACTCATGCTAAACCCTAACAAAACCAAATTAATAGTTTTCAGAAATAACAAACCAAAAAGATGCTGGTCCCATGTAACAACGCTCTCCTCAAACAGAACCAATATAGAACCCACAAGTCAAACCAAACTTTTAGGTGTCACAATAGATGATAACCTAAGATGTGATAACCACATCGCCCTCACCATCAAAAAGGTCCACAACAAACTAGGTACCCTCTATAAAGCTAAACCTTACCTCACTGAAAGTGCCTAACTAGCCACTGCACAACTACTTTCCACCCTCCTCTACGGATCCCAAATATTTACCAACCTATGTAAATCAGACCTGAATAGTCTAGAATCCTGCTACAACAAAATTGCCAAGTTTTTCACAGGTCACCCATATAGCACTCACCACCACTCAGCACTCTCCCAACTAACTGTCTGGAAATCCTTAACCTGTTAACTCTCAATCAACTGTCCATAGCACACAAAATAATTCACCAACCCAATGAATGCCCCACACTAACCAGCCTAATCCAACCTAAATCAAACTTATGTTAAAGGTTACCCAACCCCACAACTCACTAGCACCTCCCTCTACTCTTATAAAATAGCCAAGCTCTGGACCAATCTTCCCCAACCCATAGCAAAAAACCCTAACTATCATGAGTTCAAACATCTCTTAAAAGAACATTTAACAAATCATTGGATCTGCTCTTGCCATACTCCTGGTTAGCCCTACTCACCCCCCAACTATATCTCTCATTACAACAACACCCCATCCATATCTTAGATTTCTGCTTTTTCTCCTAACTAGCACAACCCCATAATGACTGCTGATCTTCCCATAACTAACATCTTGCCTCCATCCCAGAAAATTCTGGTCTTCTGTCAACCAGCTATTACACCCAGGCTCTTAAAGCAACCCATTCCCTGACCCACACAAACCCTACCGAACGTGACACCCTCTTCAATTTCTACTTCACTGACACCATAGCAATCCTAACCACCACCTTTCTTACAGTTAACACCACCAATACCAAATCATCTCAGAAAACAATGCTACCCTCAACTCTAACCTAAAATTCTCCCCCATACCCACCACCACAATAAAAGAAACTTTTACTTAAGCTAAAAACCTATACTCTGGACCCTGACAATCTATCCCCACACTTCCTGCAGCTAGCAGCAAACTCTATAGCTTATCTCATCAGTATACTCATTAACAGATCAATTTAAGAATCCCTTGTCCCAGACATTTGGAAAAAAAGCATTCATTCTCCCCTTACACAAAGGCTCCACCAACACAGACACCACAAACTTTTGACCCATAGCAATTCTCTCACCCCTCTCTAAACCATTGGAAAATGTATCCATGCCCAACTCTTCAACCACCTGGTTGAAAATCCAATTTTATCACTCAGTCAGCATTATTTGAGACCAAGACACAGCACCACTACTGCCCTCCTATCCTTCCTTGATACAGTTAACCGGGACAGAATTCTGGTAAAATAATCACTTCAGTTTTCCTCGACCTCTCCAAAGCTTTCAATACCATTTTCCACACTATTCTCTTCTTTAAACTATCCACCTTCTACATTTCTTCTCCTACTTTTCAGTGGTTCAGTAGCTCTCTCTCCAATAGGCAACAATCCACCAAATGGCAACAATCTTACTCACCCTTCCTCAATACTTCCACAGGGGTACCCCAAGGCTCCATACTTGGTCCTATCTTTTTTAACATCTTTATTAACAACTTTCATTCCACTCTCTCATAGTGCTCTGTAATCCAGTATGCGGATGACTCTACAATAATATGCACTGCAAATTCCAGCTCTGAACTCCAGCAAATCACCTAGAATGCCCTCAACTCTACTGAATCTTGGATGCTTAACAATCATTTTGCCCTAAATCCAAAAAAAACTAAACTAGCAATATTTACCCCTAAAAAAACATTCCCTTAGATAAAAAAACTCTTCACTATACAAGGCAAAGATAATACCACTATAGAAGTTGTCCCACACACTAAATTACTAGGCATTATTATAGATGAAATCCTTAACTTTGACCTACACATAAACAATAACATCAAAAAAAGCACCAAAAGCTCGGTATGCTCTACAGGCACCAACACTTTCTTAGCTTCTCTACTAGACAAACTCTTGCAACTATCTTTTTATTGCCCTCTCTCCTTTATGGTGCCCCTGTCCTCACTAATATCGCCAAATTCTCATCCCACCGTTATAACTCAGAAACAATTAGGGTGGCTGGAACTCCCCCACCATCTTTCATTCACCCAACTAACTACAGTGCACAAAGTAATCTACAGAGCCACAGACTGTCCTGCTCTCTCAACTCTAATTGCCAAATACCAACCCAGCAGGCAACTAACATCTGAAAATCATCTACTTCTAAAAGTAGAAAAGCCCACCTTATCTGTGGGTCAACTCCTCTACTCCTTCACCATCACCAAACCATGGAACTCACTACCACCTTCGATAAGAAACAAAGGCAGCACCACCACCTTCAAACAAATACTGAAAAATCATCTCAACTCTTCCTGGCTATGTACCTGCTCTATAACCTAACCTCTTTCCTCTCCTTATATGATAACTAAACTCGTATGCTTTTTGCTACTAGTGACTGATGATACTTTCTCCAGATTTATTTATTTATTTATTTATTTATTTATTTCATCACTCGATACTGGTACAATAATACTGATTAACATATGTGTAACACTGTTTCTACTTCTGTACCAATTAATGTTTACATTTTTTCTGTAGGTATGTTTTTGTTGGAGTTTTTCTCCCTGGGACTCCACTGAAAATGGGCTCTTTTAGGCCCAGTGGACTTTCCTGGTAAACAAATGCAATAAAATAAATAAATAAATCATTTCTCCTATTAAGAGCTAGAGTGGTCTTATATCCTAGGCAAGCTTACCTAGCTTAGATGGTACCATTCCTGGCACTGTTAAAATATATCTCCTATTTTACAAATGTATGGTCAAGCACATTGTTTTGAAACTGTAATTCATGTCGGATTGGACGGCACAGTGGTGCAGCGGTAGCGTTGTCAACTCACAGCAAGCGGTTCTCCAGTTCAATTCTCAGCTGAGGTGTTTTCTGTGTGGAGTCTGCATGTCTTCCCTGCACTCGTGTGGGTTTCCTCCCATGTTACAAAAACATGCATCTGGAGTGTTGATCACTGGGCCTCTGCTGAAAATTGGCTTGTTCCAAGTCAGAGTCTCCCGGTTAGCAAATGTTAAATAAATAAAAATGTCTGTACCATAGACATTGGCTTGCTTTTGAAGTATACACTGTTTTTATCAAACCTTATTAATATTGTTGTATTTGTTAGAATTCTCTACTGTATGCCAGGAGCTTTTCTCCTCTGCTCTCCGCTGAAAATGGACTTCTGGCCCAGTCAGACATTACCCGGTAAACAAATGTAATAAATAAATAAATAAAAATAATAATTCTGAAAAGTAAAGTAATGTCTTTCGGCTTTTCCTGGTTAGGGGTCGCCACAGCAGAACTCCGGTCTGCTAATGATTGGCAGTGGAGTTTTACGGTGCCGAGTTGCCAGCCCGATGCCCAACCTTTAAGGAAGGTACACCCATTCATACACGCACCTATCTGCATGTCTTTTACATCACTCGACCACGGGGAGGACATGCAGACTCCACACAGAAGGCGCTCCAGCAGAGAATCAAATGGGAGAACCTCTTGCTGTGAGGCAACAATACTAACTGCTGCACCACCATGGCCTAATGTCCACTGCAGCCTAATGCACCACCATGGCCTAATGTACCAAATAAAAATAATAATTCTAATCAACATTAAATTACAGCTATTATGCATACCAGCTCAAAGAAGTGTCTCCTACTAACTCCAACCCTTCCAGTCTATTTACATTTCCTGTGTTTTGGGATCACCACTATTTACCTAGTTGGTGAGCTGACACTTCTTCAACCTCCCTTTTTCTGGCAGGGCAGAACTGTTATATTTTTACTGCATCTTGATGAGCACTTGGAGATGTACAGTGCAAAGTGAAGATTTGGAAATAAACTCTGAATATTACACTATTATTTAGTTTAATGCAATGATTGAAACTATTAAACCATTTACTTTCCTCATCTATATCTCTCCATCTCTTCTAGTAATATGTTATCTGCTGTTTTGTGTGACAGACTTGGACCTCTTGGAATATCTTCTCATTGTATTTTTTCTGTGTTCAGGATATTCTGAAAATGCATTTTTTTGAGTGTTACAAATCAACCAGTCTCAGTGTTTGCATAGGTTCATTGGTAATTACTAGGCTAGCTGCCCTTAAGGGCCATCTTAAGCCTAGCCAATTTCCCTCAAAGATAAGAATCAAACCGTACGCCTTTTGAATGTGAGGTAGGTACCTTAACTGCTACGCCAACCACTAACATCTATTCTCAAGCTGTTTCCTGTAGTCCATGGAACAGGTTTTTCTTTTAACTCTATATGCTTACTGTGTGGATCTTGGAAGTCACTTGACCAGATAGCAGTACTTGGTCACCCATGAAAAGGAGCACTTATCCAATGGGATTACCCAGTTTAAAACTAATAAAAGATAGCTCAATCTCTTGTCATCTAAGTAAGTTAAAAGCAGACTATACAGTGTTCTAGTCGTAAGAGTTAAGCCTGACTACTTTCTGGTTTGGAAAGTGCAGCTAGTATGTGCATCTGCTCCAAATGGATGGTGGCATTCCTGAATGGGAAATGAAATAAGTGAAAGAGAAGGATATTGACATCTATTACAGTGAGTGGTCCTGTCACTCATGTGGTCAGGATAAAACAGACGAACATTTGTGGGTTCTGTTCAAGCAGCTTTATTACACACAACACATCAGAAATGAGGCTTTGTAACTTAAACGTAAATGAACTTATAAACAGACTGACTACCACACTCATACATGTTAACACTGACTGTTCTCTCAAAATGGCACTGCTGCCTGCACGTGCTCAGTATTTATATGCACATGCTACATCTGGAAATGCTTCTTAAAGGTACATGCACACCAGGGGCAGCTCATGCTATAGGACTGCAGGACTGCAGCCCTCCCACCTAGAAAACAAAAAGAAAACCCACCTAGAAAACAAAAAGGAAAAAAGTAAAAGTAATAAAAACAGTTAACTCATGAATACCGGAAGTCCACGCATGCGCACACGCACAGGTCAGAACCCAGAAGAACTCCAGACTGCTTTGTTCAGCAATCCATATAAGGAAACGGAATCTCTGCCCCGCAAATGCCCAGAAGTCTGTGTGGTGACAACCACACAGAACAGAAGACCTCCGGACTGTTTCTTCTGCAGGCTAGACCAATCAGGAGAGCTTGTGCAGCTGAACCAATCGGGAGAGAGGTGAGTTTTGTCTCGCGACTGGAGGATTTATTGTTAGCTTGTGTGGGTGAGGAGCTCTCTCCTAGAGGTATTTGTTAGCATGTATTTACTCCATTACTTGCAGGGCTGGATTGGATTTACTTTCCCATGGATGTGTGTGATGTCATTACTCGCATCTGTTCTACGGGAGGTCTTGCAGCTGTTCTAGGTGAGGAGTGTGTGGGTCTCGCAGTGTGTGTGTGTGTGTGTGTGTGTGTGTGTGTGTGTGTGTGTGTGTGTGTGTGTTGCTATATACTGGTGGCTAGATCGAACTCATGGTGGTGGGTAGGAATACCAGACTTGAACCCTGTACCTTAGATACAGGTGGCAAGGGCCTGAATTCCCTACCCACCACCATCTGTAAAAAGTTTGCATATTTTTGCCTCATATTTGTTCTGTTCTGTTCCTCATAAAATCTGTGGTTTCTGTATTTTTGTTACACAGACAGTAGTGCAGGGGTAGCATTGTTCCCTGACAGGTACAGCTTCCTTCGTTAGATTCTTGGCTGGGGTGCCTTCTGTGGGGAGTCTGCATGTCCTCTCATCTGTTCTGTTCTGTTCCTCATAAAATCTGTGGTTTCTGTATTTTTGTTACACAGTCAGTGGTGCAGGGGTAGCATTGTTGCCTGACAGATACGGCTTCTTTGGTTTGATTCTTGGCTGGGGGGCCTTCTGTGTGGAGTCTGCATGTCCTCTCATCTATTCTGTTCTGTTCCTCATAAAATCTGTGGTTTCTGTATTTTTGTTACACAGTCGGTGGTGTAGGCAGTGGTGCAGGGGTAGCATTGTTGCCTGACAAATGCAGCTTCTTTGGTTTGATTCTTGGCTGGGGTGCCTTCTGTGTGGAGTCTGCATGTCCTCTCATCTTACAAAGACATGTGTCGGGAGTGTTTCTCCCTGTGCTGAAAATTGGCTTTTGTTCCAAGTCGGACTTTCCTGGTTAACAAATGTTAAATAAATAAAAATAACAGGCATTTGAATTTCGGACTTCATATTCTTCAGAAAGAACATGGTAACACAAAACCTTTTATTCTAGCAATTTTATAAGTTTATAAGATGGATATTTGAAATTTGTCCCTATTTTTTGGACTATATACCCCCATTATTGGCTTTGTTCAGGTTTTTTGTGCTAAGGTTAAGAGCTATGGTGAGAAATGAATTCACTGAATATGTTTGGGGGCTGTATTCCCCCATTACTGGCTCTGTCCAGGTGTTTTTTGCTAAGAGGTTGAGAGCTATGGTGAGAACTGAATTCACTAAATGGTAGCCATTTAAGTTTTAGTCTTCCTTTCTTTCACAGAACAGCTGATTTGGCATAGTGGTATGTTGCTCTGACTGTTTTGCACAGGGTCCTGGGTTCAATACTTGGCAATGAAATGTATGGTGGTAACATGCATTTTATTCTAGCAACTTTCCAACATTATACAAGCAATGTTTAAAATGTGTCCCTGTTTTTTTGGCTTTGTCCCCCCCCAATAAATGTTGGCTTTTTCCAGATTTCTTGTGCTGCAAAGTTCAGATATATAGCTGAGTGTCGAGTAGATTTTACAAGGAGCTGAGAGCTGCAGGGGAACAAAAGTTTAGTGCTGCTTATGCTGAGTCTGCTTGCATTGTTAATAGCACAACAGGTAGTGTACTTGCTTTTGATGCAGAAGGTTGTGGGTTCTACTCCAACCGTAGGTAGATGCATTGCTGATACTGTACTGTGTTGTAAAGGGGGGGGGTGGATGCTGCAGTCCTTTCTGGCAAAGATACCTAGTAACTATGAACTTGTTATCAGTTTGCCATCCATTTCCTATTGCAATATTACTAGCTTATCATTTTTTTAATGCAACATATGCAATTTATTCCTCAAGGGCAACAGGCACTTTATTTGTAGATGATGATGAAACAAATATGAAGTTGTTTGCTAGCAGCAACCTCTTCATTAGTTACAGATTTCTTTAATGTGGAATTATTTAGATGACTTTTACTTCTTCAGAGATTGTGCATATTTACTGATAATGGTAGACTGTAGAAGTTTGAGTACTTTTATGATGGAAATGTTCTGAATTGGGCAGTTTTGTCATTGTTGGTGCATGCATTTTGTTTCATTGTTTACTGGAAAAATGTTCAAAACAATACATTTAAAATGCCCTCTAACAACTGTACTGTATTGTACAAGGAATATAATTTAATACAACCAGGAAGGTGTAACAAAGAGCATGTGTATGTTTAGTGATTTTGTGAGGGGGAAGGGTGGCAAACTCAAAGACAGTCCCAGCTGAACCATACCTCTCAACTATCCAGATTTTCACAGAATGAATAGATTTTTACTTCTTATTTTTGTTTTGTTCCTCATAATATATGTGGTTTTCTGGCAAATCATTTAGGAATTAAGTCACTAATTAATGACAGACACTGAGTTTCAGACTTCATAACCTTCAGAAAAATGCATGCTAATGCAAGACCTGTTATATTCTATCAACTGTCTCAGTTTATACAAGAGCAATTTTTAGTACTGTTCATATGTTCCCCCAATACATTTGGCCTTGTCCAGATTTCCTGCATTAACAGGTTGAGAGATACGTGCAAATAAATTGCTTTATAGAATTAGGCATATCCAAACCTCTCAACTGTCCCTGATTTTGGCTCAAAATGTTACTCTTCCACTAATGATAGCTCTGCAAAATGGCAATTTTGGAAGAAAACTTGGAAGGTTTACAATTAATAAATAAATGTAATAATCAGAGTTATACATTACTTTTATTTCAGAAATGCATGTAGATTCTTTTATTTTGTCAGCTGCTCAAGTTAGCAGTACTAATATTAAAAAGTGTCCCTTCTTTGATGGGTTCCCAGCTGTATTGTGTGGCTATTTTATATTTTTGCATCACATTTGTGGTCCATTTTTCATAAAATTGTGTTTTCTTGGCAAATTAGTGGCAAATCATTAAAGACTGAAGTTAGAAAATAATGACAGACATTTGAGTTTCAGATTTCATACCCTTCAGAAAATGCATACTAATGCAAGACCTACTATTCTATTATCTTTCTATGTTTATAAGCTGGATATTTAAAAATTGTCCTTATTTTTGGGCCTTTGTCCCACTTCTATGTATGGCTTTGTCCAGATGTCCTGCTTTGAGGTTGAGAGGTATGACAAATGTGTCAGGGCCATCACAGTCAGACAGAGATATTTAAAATTGTGACATACTTGTTGCACCCCACTCCCCCATGTAGTGACTCTGGATGTATCCAAGCAAGGCAAGGAGCAGTTATGAAGTGTAAATGTGGAGAGTATCCCCCCATATAAGGTAGACACAAGTACTACAGTGGCTTTTCATCTGTCCTTGATTTTGCGGAATGTTCTGGCTTCTGTCATATTTTTATACTGTTGATTTATGCTTATTATTATTCAGTAAGTGCCTGCTGCTCTGTGTTTAAGTAGCAATGCTTTAATGACTATCAGGTAAGTTTGTCTGAGATTGTAAGATGCAAGTAAGCTTTAATAAGCATACTGTTAAAGAATTGCCAACATTGAAAGCCTTTCTGTTTTTGCCATGCAGAGAATACTTTCATAACTAGATAACGTATAAGCCTTGGGTATTGAAATGCATATGACAGTATTTGTAATAAAGGACAGGATTACATTATTTTAAGAAGCTCATTACATTTGTTGGAGACTTGCAGTCATCTTTGTAGGCTTTACCTGTAAACTAAACAGAATGCCAATCTATCATGTGTGGTCCATAACCTGTGCAGTAATCCTTTAAGCAATGTATCTTGAGCTTGTTTCTTGTTTGCTTTTCATTTTTTATTTGGATCATGTTTTCCCCATGAAACAAGTAGATAGTTTTTGTCAGGCAGCAGGTCATTTTTGGATAAGAAACATTTTTACAAGTGGGGGTATCACAGAGATTGCTACTTTCAGCATGTTACTTGGTACTTTAATAAAGCTGAATATAAATTATAATTAGAACTGCAGTGGAAGGAAAAGTGTTTTGAGTTGAGTGCTGCTTGTTTTTCTTAAACTTGATTTTGACTGGTATTCCAGTAATGTATTTAAAAAGTAATTTATTTTTTCATGCCTCAGAATCTTTTTGTTTCCATCTAGATATTAAGTAAGATGTTATGCAGCCAATGCATTGAAATATTTTTTCTTCTACACTTCATTTTGTCGGGATTGGACTCTCATAATGACGGTTTGGCACCCAGGGCAACGTACTTAATTAAATTTACAGTTTTTGTGGTTTTGAGCATAGCTTCTCCCCTTTCTAGTTGGCCGCACCCCTTCCCATTGACCTCACCCATTCAGCTGCCTCCTGCAGCCCCCCCTTTGATTTGAAGTCACCAGCCGCCACTGATGCACACGCTCCGATCTACAGGTCCAATGAAGACAGACAGTGGCAGAGCAAGCCTAACATAATGGAAGTATGCTTGTGTTGTGGAAGAGGTGGGTATGCATCCAGAATCACTGATGTCAATGGGAAGGACTTTAGATGGCAAACTTGTCCTGTTAACTGATAACACTGTTTCCTGGTGCAGTTAGAATATTGATAGAATGGGTTGACACCTGAAAAATCTTCAAGAATAAACAGTCTTGACAGTTAAAATTCAGTACAAATGTATACTAAGCTTCTGGCTTGAAACCATTTAAAGGTCTGAGACTTACATGAGCACATTAAGATAACTAATGGGAGGCAACATTTTCTCATTTAAACTCAGGTTAATACACTTTAAAGTGATTGCAGGGAACTAGAATGCTTGTATTCTGCATCTTATCTTTGCTAACCCCCATTTGTTTATTATATACATTTTCTAAAATAATACACATGCTAAGAGTTAAAATGTAGTTATGTATTAACTCCCTTGATTATATTAAGTAGCTTTCTCCTAAGCATATCAGTTTAGAACTAATAAAAGCGGCTGATTTTGTTCTGATTATTTCACTTATTCATTATTTGTTTATTCATTTAATTAATCATTTTAACAGGCTATATTATTTTTTTCTTGCTGTAAGCCTTCATATCTGTCCTGAATTTCTTTTGCTTGAATCCTTAATTGTGTTATGGCCTGTAAACTATGAAATCTTTATCTGTTTTAAGGGCATTCTAGGAAAGGAAACATTTTTCTTCCAGTGAAGTTTCCCAAGGGAATAACTAATAGTGATTATGGGACACAAAGCCATGGGAACAGCATATTAACTGAAGTGCATACTTGTTGACCTGGAAGTAACCTGCTGGCTTGTATGTGGAAATCCTGTGGGGTGAAGCACATGAAGACCACCCCCTACCATCCCCAGACTAATGGTCTTGTTGAGACGTTAAACTCTACAATCAAGTCCATGCTACAGGCATTTGCAGATCAGTTTAAAAGGGAGTGGGACAAATATTTGCCCAATCTTTTGTTTGCTTACAGAGAAGCCCCCCCAGGAATCCACAGGTTTTTCACCCTTTGAATTGCTGTATGGGCATAGGGTGAGGGGACCTCTATATTTAATTCGAGATGAATGGGAAGGTGAGTGCGAGTCTCAGAAGGAGTCTGTTGTGGGATACATCCTAAACCTCAGGACAAGGCTCAGGGAACTCATGGGCTTGGCCCAGGAGAACCTGGTAGAAGCTCAACAACAGAAAAAGGTGTGATATGACAGGAATGCTCGAGCTAGAGAGTATGGTATGGGGCAGCAGGTAATGGTTCTCATTCTGTCAGACACAACAAGATGCAAGGGTCCCTACAAGGTGGTAAGAAAGGTAAGTGATGTTAACTGCATAGTGGAACTGCTAAGCAGACAGCAGGGACATAAATTGTACCATGGTAACATGAAACCTTACCATGATAGGGAGGCCGTTGTGATGAGAATTTGCAGTGGATTACAGGAGGAGTCTGAGGGAGATCTGGGGACTGATCTCCTCAGTGAGGTTCATGCTGACACCTCAGCAGAAGGGGTAGCAATGTCCCAGCAGCTATCTCCTACCCAGGTTCAAGAAATCTGAGCAGTGTTGCAGGAATTTGGGGACATGTTCACTGGGAAACCAGGGTGCTCCCACCTGGTGCAGCACCAGGTGGATACAGGACTGCAAAGGCCAATTAGGCTGGCCCCTTAAAGAGTGCCTGAGAGAGTCAAGCAAACTCTGAGGGAGGAGGTACAGGAGATGTTGGAACTAGGGGTGATTCGAGTGTACAACAGTCCATGGGCCTCCGCAGTGGTGCTGGTGCCAAAGAAGGATGACAGCACCAGGTTCTGTGTGGACTTCAGGAAATTAGTCACACGGAGTCGGATGCTTACCCCATGCCTAGGACAAATCTGGCCCTGAAGCAGCTGGGTGGGGATAAGTATCTTACAACCATTGATCTTACCAAGGGTTACTGGCAGGTGCCCTTGACTCCCAGTCCTAGAGACAAGTGAGCCTTTCTGACTCCTTTTGGCTTGTATGAGTTCACAAAGTGACTTTGGGATGAAAAATGTCCCAGTGACTTTCCAGAGGCTGGTAGATCGTATCCTAGCAGGTGCAGGAGGGTTTGTCCTTGCTTTCCTAGATGATATTGACATCTACAGCCATTACTGGCCAGAGCACTTTCAGCATGTCAGGGAGGTGCTGGGCAGACTACAGAGGGCAGGGTTGACCATTAAGCCAAGCAAATATCAGGTGGGGTATGGCAGAAGTCTCCAACCTAGGAGATAGAGTGGGGAGTGGTAATATAAGGCCAGAACCTGCCAAAGTGGAAGCCATTCAGGCATGGCCTGCACCTGTTACTAAAAAGCAGGTGAGGGCATTTTTAGGGACAGCAGGGTACTACAGAAAGTTCATCCCCAGTTATAGTACCATAGCTGCTCCCCTCACAGACATGACAAGGAAGAACAGGCCAGATAAGATAGTGTGGACCTCAGAATGTGAGCAGGCATTCCAGAAGATTAAAGACGCTTTGGGAGGACCCCCTGTGTTAGCCAGTCCAGATTACAGCAAATAATTTGTTGTGCAGGTGGATGCTTCAAACCATGGGGTGGGAGCTGTACTTAGCCAGATTTCTTCAGAGGTGGGAGAGCACCCAGTGGTTTATCTCAGTCATAGGCTCCAACCCAGGGAGGAATGCTATGCAGTTGTAGAAATGGAATGTCTAACCATAGTGTGGGCATTGCAGAAACTTCAGCCTTACCTGTATGGAAAGAAATTCACTGTTATGACAGATCACACCCCCCTAACATAGTAAACAGAGCCAGCCAGCAAAATGCCAAGTTGCTAAGATGGAGCCTAGGGTTGCAAGCATATGATATGTCAGTGCAGCACAACAGTGGGAGTAGCAATGCCAATGCAGATGGGCTCTCAAGACGGGGAATGGGGTAGGTATACTCAGATAGACCTGACCCCCTCAAGCAGCATTTCTCAATGGTCACTTGAAAAACTAGCTTGAGTTCTTTGTGGGGGGGGATGTGAAGGCTGCCTGCCTAGCCAGATAGAATTGTGCAGATAATTCTATCATTTCTAAATATGAATGTTGAACTACAGACTTGTTTTCTTAATTGAAAGACAATACTGTGAAATGTTGAAATACAAGCTTGTTTTCTTAACTGAAAGGATATGCTGTGAAATGTTGAACTTAAAACAATGTAGCAACATTGCCCTCTGTTGTAAAGAAAACTAAGTCAAGCATTTCTTGTCTGTCCTTTGAAGTTAAAATTATTTCATGTCTGTCTCTTTGAAGTTAAAATTTGGAGTCGATGAGTCTGGAGTGAAGCATCCTGCCTATTGTTTTGACTTCAGGAATAATTACTTGAGTTTACATGTGGAATGTCTTTTATGGCTGTAGTTTCCTGCAGGTGCAAGATAACAAGCATATAGTATCTGTTAGCCTGGGAACACCAGGAAAGTGTAAAAAAATGATGTAATGGGAATCAGGACTGAAGATAACATTTTAAACAGAGAGAATCAGAAGGCATTACGCATTTTTGTCTCGACCATCCAACTCATCAGCACTCTGCCTGTTTTCATATGTAAGTTATCTTAGACTTTTTTTGTTTTCTTTTAGAAATAGCTAGAAACTAGAAAGATTAGACTGTGTTTTTCTGTGATGTCAGAACTGTACTACTGAATTATTTTAAGTATTTCTCTGTGATCTCTGAACTCTTGACTAGCGCTATGTAGTAGAAAGTATTGTCTTATGGTTTTAATTATTTATTATTAAATATTTTAAAAGCTTTCAACTGTGGCTGTTTTGTGTAGAGATAAGTTAAGCTCTAAGAGTACATTGCATGTATATAAGGATCCTGTAGCAAGTCACTCTAATAAGCCATGACGGTTTAGTCATATTACCAATTGGATAATATTATGCAGTAATAATCGGACACCCTTTTAAGGGCCTTTGAGTAGCTGATAATTATTAGTGGGTGGTGGCAGGGTACTACCGTATAATCTGGGGAAAAGGTGGCAAAGTGGGATAACCTGTGCCAGCCTTCTCCAGGAGTGTCTGTGTGGTTGTATAAACTCTTCTCAAAGTGTGTAAGTGTGTGTGTGTCAGCTACTTGGGCAGGGACATGAAGCACTGTTTGGACAGAGAGAGTGCTAGAGGATTCAGCTTGCGCACTAGGCTGAGATCTGGACCCTGTAGCTGTGCCAATGGGGAGTTTTATTGGGGACCTGGAGAGCAAGGGAGCGACCAGCCCCGGACTGACTGTGATCACTGTGTGCTCTTAAGGGAAATTGCACTTTACTGTGTGTATTTGTTATCCTTTCCTCATATATGAGACACCCCTCTCTGATGTTAGTGGTGAGGATTGAGGCAGGGCACAGGTGTCACAGAAACCAACGTAAAAAAAATTTCTCCAAAGTCAACTTCATGCTTCTTAAGACAGAAGTGGTGAACTTCATGACACCCACGCAGATGGACAAAACAGTTATGACTGAATCCTACACAAATGCACTCTATAAACATTTACACAAGTGCATAGATTGTGCTATCCCTAAAAGAACCAAGACACTATTCTCCAAAAAAAGGAAGCCAATCTGGTCGTCCCCTGCCATAAACAAACTCTACAACAGAAGAAAGAAACTGTTGCGAAAGAGTAAAATTTCATGAGTGGAGGAGCTCTCTGGTCAGCCTCAGTAAGAAGCTGAGATCCCTCATAAAATCCTCCAAAGCTAGTTACGAAAACAAAATCGCCACTGATTCTAAGGACAACCACAAAGCATTTTACAGCTATATGAAGAATTTCAATGGCAACACCCAGATCTGTTCTGAGTTACAACATAATGGCATGAAAATTACAGAACCAACTGATATTGCCAACATCCTGGCAGATAGGTTCAGTTTTAACTTTACCTCCCTCTCACCCCTTAAAGGGCCCATATCTATAGCAAAAGAATGCAGAGTCCCTGTAATCACAACTATGCAGGTAAAAACTACACTCTCTAAAGCCAAGAACACAGCATCCATGGAATCATACAACATCCCAGGCTGCGTTTTACATGAACTTCAGAATGAACTGGCTCCCCACCTAAGTACCATGTTCAATCATAGCCTCACTTCAGGCTTTGTGCCTACTGAATGGTGCACAGCAACAGTTATCCCACTCCACAAAGAGGGAGCCACCATGGATCCCGGGAACTATTGCCCTATTAGCCTAACAAGCCTAGTCTGCAATGCCATGGAACATATCATCATGGAACTTATAAACAAAGACATTGGTAACCTCCAAACTCTGGACCCCACCCAGTTCGAGTTTGTAAAAGGCAGATCATGTCTCCTGAACCTGACTGATTTCTTTGAAGCAGTAACCAAAGCTGTAGATGAGGGTAAGGTGGTTCACACAGCCTATCTTGCCCTCGCTAAGGCTTTCAATACCATCTCCCATTCTGGAATTATAGATAAACTCACTAAAATAGGTATAAATCCCTACATCACGAGATGGGTTGCCAACTGGCTCACTGACAGAACACACACTGTAAAACTTCAAACCAGTGACAAATGGAGTACAATAGGGTTCAGTCCTGGGGTCCTCTTCTGTTTGGTATCTACTTCTCTGAAGTACAGGCTAACACAGAAGGTCTCTGGCTAATGAAGTTCACAGATGACTGCAAACTACGAGCCATAATTGAGTCCCCAAATGATGTGGACATCCTACATCAGGGCTTCACTGAGACAGATGCCTGGTGTCAGAGCCATGACCTCAAGCTCAGTGCCAAAAAGTACATTGTCACCCCCTTTGGTAAAAACTCTGTACCCATGAACTACCACTTAGGTGGCAATCTACTTAACACTGAAAGTGTGATTAGACACCTTGGGACCCAGGTGGACAGTAGCCTCTCCTTTGATAATCACATCACCACAGTGGTCAGGAAATCCTTCTACATGGCACACCTCATCACAAAAGGGTTCTCATCCAAGAAAAAAACGGTCATTGTTCCCCTCTACTCATCATTCATTGGACCCATTATAGAGTACAACACCCCTTTTGGTATGCACCTCACAAGACATCTACAACAACTGGAAAGGCTGCAGAAGTACCTCACAAGGAAGATTACCCACCTCAAACAGATGCCCTATGCTGACCGTCTCAAAAAAATCCAGTTTTACTCTGTAGCATATTGCCTACTCCGAGGTGATCTCTGCCTAACATACAAAGCTATGTCAAACCCAGAGCTATTGGACATCCTCCACCAAAAGAAATCCCAGTCCCTCCGAGCTACATGCTCTAGGGACATTAACCTTCTCACCACAATAAACAGAACATGCTGGAGGGATAGATTCCTATCCCAGAGACTTCCCATACTCTGGAACAAGCTACCCATCTATATCAAACAAAGCTCCTCATTAGCACTCTTCAAGAAAAATCTTGATGATTGGATGGGAAATAGGAAATTCACCCTGGAGATCCCTGCTGTGGCTCTGCTTGTCAGGGACACAGGAAAATAACTTTCTTGGGTGGTGAAAGCCAGGGGAACCTTGTTAGCTAGGCTTACTTAGGTCCTTGGGCCGATAGCCTAGCACCTACCTATGAACCTATGAGCCTAAGTGATCCAATGTCTAAAGTAACAAAAATAAAGTCATATTCAATTCAATCCATGTCCCACTCAAATAATTTTTGTAAGAAATCTTTAGTATCCCTAATATAACTTCTTAGACCCATTAAATATTTACCTAGCAACAGTTCATGATGCCCCCAGGAGTGAAAAAGGATAAACATATGCATACTAAATCTAGAGCAATTGATAATAGTTTTAATACTGTCTGTAAATAGATCAAAATAGGCTCTGTTTCCCACCAACCACCTAAAGGAAGCAAATGTTGTTGAAATAGTTGTTAGAAATTTTATTGTTTATGGTCTGCATATGTTCTAATATTTTGTGTGTATATATATATATATATATATATATATATATATATATATATATATATATATATATATATATATATATATATATTTTACAAAAATATTTTATTGTACTGTTTTATGGATGAGACTATTTAAGCTTTTTTATATGTAATTGAATTATTAGGTAATTGATTGGCTGTGTCATATGATTTTACTGTTTAAATATGGTTTGAATTGTTACTATTGTATGAACATACTGAGGAAGGGTTTTGTCCAAAAGCTGCTTTGTGAGTTGAATAAAAGTTATTTTACGTTCAGCGTGTCCCCATTTTCAGAGTTTTTTGCTTTACCTTTATTAAGGCCAATGCATCTTGCTGTCTGTGTTTTGCATTATTAAAATTAATATTATTCTGATATAATGAACCCAGGTTGTACTGTAAATATGGGTCTTGTCAATGTTAAGAACAATGTACAGTCTTCTGTAGCTGTAACATTGATGTGTTTCTACATATTGTACCTTCAGATAGAGCTGGTCATTACTCAATACTCTTAACTGGTAAACAAAAATAAATAAAACTAAATAAAACGAACGGCACAGTTCAGAATAGGCACTTAACAGCTGCAGGGTAGTTACTATGGCCTGTCTCCTGCAGGTAATGGATTTGTTCAACCCTTTTGTGGCCACCTAGGAACACCTGTTGGAAATACCTCTCAATTGTAGAGATTTTCACAGAATGTCTAGATTTTTGCCTCATATTTGTGGTCCATTTTTCATAAAATTGTGGTTTCCTGGCAATTTAGTGCAAATCATTAAAGACTGAAGTTAGAAAATAATGATAGACATTTGAGTTTCAGATTTCATACCCTTTAGAAAATTATTGCTAATACAAAACCTGTTATACTGTCCACTTTCTAAGTTTGTAACAGCAATATTTAAACGTTGTCCCTATTTTTGGGCCTTTGTGCCAATTTTATTCATTTCTTTGTCCAGATTTCTTGCTCTACGAAGTTGAGAGGTATGCTGTAGGAAGATGAGGTAACCTGTTTTTGCTAGCCTTTCAGGTGGCACTTGGTCTCGGTAAGGTAGCTTTTCCCTGACCAAAAGTCGATAACCTGTGCTTACTTAGTGAGAAGGCACTGGAGAGGTTGGTAGCATAATTGAGTCTGAGCAGCTTTCCCCCAGCTTTTACATCTCACAGAGAGTGCTGTGGTTATCCCTCGAACAGTAGCAACTCCTTGTGGAAGAAAAGGACTGGTCCTGGTCAGCCTATCAAAACAAAGTCACTGCTGCTCCATGTTAGAACAAATTGAAAAAAGTGCTACTCTTAACTTAGTGTGATACAGGAATCTGACTACTTCAAGATATGCTTAAAAATGTTTCTACTAAGAGAAACGACAGCTGATTACCTGGATACTAATGTCTTAGTCACAACAGTATTACAGTAGCTCAAAACCAAATTTTTTTTCAGGGGCCAAATTCTCTTGATTTACCATGTAGGAGGACATGCCGCCAACACCATTTGGAAAAGGAGAAAAAATTTAGAAAGTGCAGTATGATCTGAAGTACACACTGTAACTTGAGCAAGTAAGTGAATGTTAAACTACTGCATGCGAAGATAAAATGGTGTTATCATCAAAGGTATACTACTTTCATTTTCTATCCATGGCTTTTCTTTAAGCAACTGTAAACATAGATTGCCTTCCGTATTGGTATGGAGCAGATTTGGTACTGTATCTAGCCACTTCCATTAAAAACCGTCACAAGCTTAGAGAGTAAGTGAGTAAATGAATAGGCTTAGTAATTAAATTTTCTTCAGAAAATGCTTATTTTCTGATACGCTTAACCTTAATAAGAGGCTGTTAATGTCCTCAGTGCTATATATTTCTTATATTCAGAGACTCAATGACCTGCTGAACTTTTTTTATATTACAGTATTGTGAAGTAGTAACTTTTATTACAGAATATGGTTGCCCACACTGATAATTGCTAGTTTATTAGTATGTAGTTTTTCATGCAGGTTAAGGATTTCTTAGTCTATTAGAAATACATTTTGAGCAAATCATTGGCTTTCATTGATTCATCAGCTATAGATTCAATATGTTTTGTGGAATAATTAAATATTTGAAAGTGTTTGGCTATATACATATATTGTCCAGCAGATATAACAACCAGAATGTACATCTTTGTTTTCTACATCTTGCAAAAAGCATCAGATGAGACATTTTCCTTCCTCATCCCCGACCTCTACAATATGTTAATACTTTAAATCACATCATCATCATCAATTTCTATTTTGAGATGAGGTCAGTATGTTGCATCAGCCTCCCCCAATTCGGTGCTACTTTACTTTTCTACTTTCTCCAACAGACATGTTCAGCTGTTGCATGTCTTCTGTCATGTAGTCCATCAGTCTCTTGGGTGGCCATCCTTATCATCTCTTAACTTTTTCTTGTTTCTCCCTAATTTGCTTTAACAAATTGTCTTCTAGTTTTCTGCACATTTAGCTGAACAAGTGTAATCTGTTCTCCCTGACCTTGTCTGCAACTGTTGCTTCTTTGACTTCAGCTATAATGTTTTCATTTCTACATCTCTCAAAATAAATATCCTACTGCCCATCTCAATTATTTCTTCTCCATCACCTCAAGCTTCCACAGCTGCCTTCACTGCACAAGTTTCTGTGCCACATAGAAGCACTGGTCATACCACTGTTTTGTACACCATACTTTTCAGCTTCTTTGGCATTCTTCTGTCACATGCTACCCTTCATACTTTGTGTTTGTTGATAACAGCTCCCCTAATTCTAACTTTGACATCATATAACATGTTCTACAATTTCCCTTTGGTCTTTGTTTTCAGATTCTTCTGATTTCCTGTTTGCTGTCATGACCACTGTCTTGTCTGTACTCATTTTTATTCCATTTGCCATGAGTGCTACATGCCAGTTCCCTATCATTTGCTGGAGTTCCTATTCAGATTATGCTTGTTGTGCCATATTATCTGCATTTGTATCTTTGCTAATCAGTCCATTCTGACCTATTTGCTGATGTATTTCATCACCAGTATAAACAGGAATAAACTCCGTGATGAACCCTGATGCACGCCTACTCCGACTGGAAACATCCACACCTCGGCTGAGTCCATGCAGTGTTTATATTTGTGTCATTAGAGCCTTGTAAATAGGCTGCACTAATTCTACTAATGTTTCTGGGACTTAGAACCATCACAAGACTTTAGAAGATCCTGGGACCTTATTATATGCTTTCTGTATGTATTGGCATGCCCATTTGGATTCTGTCTGTCCTCATTCTCAGCTTTGTCTCACTGCAGACATCAGGTTGGTTGTACTACATGCTGATCTGAATCTGAACTGTTTATTGCCCATCTTACTTTCTATTGTTTTCATATTTGTTTATCAGTCATCAGTTCCAGTGCTTTCATGCAGTATTATGGCCGACTGATACCTTTGTGATGCCCGCAGTTGTGCATTTCCTTCTTATTGTTGTATACTGATACTAGAATGCTTGTCCTCCAATTGTCTGGGATAAACCCCTCACTCCTTACCATGATGAGTACCCTGAGGGGTCGTTTCTCTTTTAATGCACCCAACATTTTGATCACATCTGCTGTGATTTCATTCATTTGAATCTGTCTCTTTCCCTGAGTTCATACTTTTTCCTGGGCTGGGTTTTCCTTCCTCTGTTATCATAGACTGTGCATACAGCAGAGCTTCTGTGGGGATTTATAATTCAGAAGTGTCTGGACGTACTCCTTCCATCTGCTGTTCTTGCCCACTGGAGTGGTAAGCAGATTATTGTTGATGTCCCTTATAAATGTTTTTTGAAGACTAACTGCTTTATTTTTCTGTCATTGCTTTGCAACCTGATAAAACTTCTTTGTGCTAAATGCGGAGTCACTTTCCAGAAACTAGTAAAGATTTTCTGATGCCTTGTTCTTTGCCATTGCCAGTCATGATTCCTTCTCTTTTCTATATTGGACTTCTTCCTGAATTCTTTCTTATGCTTTCTGCAACTGCTGTCAGATTGCTATTTTGTCCTTACTATTGTATCCCATCTGGGGAGCATAGATTATGATCATAACGACTGCTCAGTCTTTACACTGATGTCTGATTGCTATGAACCTGTCACTCATTCTGATGACATCACTCAGTGACTTTAGAAGACTATCTCTTATAAGGATTCTCTCACCTTCTAGATCCCAAGAGACTTCACGTCATTGCCTTTTTACCTTGTTCCTTGGATACACAGAATATCTTCTTCTTAACATCATGTCATTCACTTCCCCTCAATCCTTACTCCATATTTGAAAGGTTTTTGGTCTTATGTCCAGCTTTTGTTCAACAGAGCAATCCCAGATAACACAGCCTTGGCAACTGGACACCAGCTGTCCAATAAAATACTGGCCTAGGGCTTCATGACAGGCACACATTGGTCAGTAGGGGTGCATAGAGCCTCCCACTGTTAGCATGAGACTAGGGTGCAGGTTGGAGTATACCAATTCCTTAATCCAGTTAGTACAAGCAAATATCCAGATTCCTTTTTTGCCAACATTAGTCAATGTGAAAAAATCAACTAGAACCAGTCTGTACAGTGCTGAGGGGCTACCTCCGACACAGCATGTAGCCTATGGTCTATGTTCCCCGATCTATGGGATAAAGGCCATCACAGCTGATGTTTAATGCAGTTGGTCCACATGACACTTCATCTGATAGGCACCACTAAGGGCCTGTCCTGCTGTGTACAACTCAGTGCATTTTGGGTGCATTCTGCTGGCAGACATCTCAAGTTCAGTTGGGATGATTAGGTTCAAACCTAGTACCTTCACTAATAGTAGTGAAAACACTCAGCATGTTTTTGAGAGGTGGGAGGAGCCTTGCATAGACATGGGAATAACATGCAAACTCCGTATAGAAAGGGACAACATGCCAGATCTCACCTGAACTCTGAATTTGTTAAGTGAAGAGCTTAAGATCTAAACTTCATTTAGTTTAGTTGGATTCACTTCTATTAGCTATTAAATTTCCAAAGGAATTTATGAACATTTTTTTGGGAGCTGTGTTTTTCTGCTTTGGAAAACGTATGTAGTTTCTAAAGTGTTTTTCCCTTTCTTTAGCCATTTGAATGTTAAACTGGAGATTTATTTTTAACTAAAACAATGTATTGATGTTTTTTTCCATCTTAATTTAAGAATATTCTAAGTTCTTATCTTTTTTGTTCCTGAAACCCCCTCCTTATTTTGGTATTGTAGACAACATACTAGTAGAAGGGTTTCCAATGAAAAACATTCTTACTCTCTTCAGCTATAGGGCTAATCACATCCTATGAAGAAATGCTCTCTTATATCCTTGGTTAGGTTTCCTCTTTAAATTGATAAATGTGTAAATAGTTACAGAGAAATTCTGTTATAGTATGTTTTCATTTCAGGTAGCTATGTGGCCTACAAGTACTCCTGACATATATATATATATATATATATATATATATATATATATATATATATATATATATATATATATATATATATATATATATATATATATATTGCCAGTACCTTGTAGTGTACTATATGTAATTACCTTACCCTATTATTGATGTTTTGCCAGTGCTACAGTGTTAATATTTTTGGTGTAGCCACTGATATTTGCCTTCTCAATATTTCTTCCAGGCTCATATACCGATCTTGTGTTTCCTGGAGACCCCTTTATTTTCTTTCTATGCCAAGCTGTCAGTGATATTTTACAGTATCATATGCACTGTTAAAGATGTATCTTCACTAACTAATTTTGCTTATCTGTATTTTTCTACTTACCAACAGCTGCAGTTACATAATTACTACACCTGGCATACATCTTTTGTTCATGCCACTTTCTGTTATGTAGAACTAGTTATCTGTCTTACAATCAGATTATGTCTTACATGACTGTAATACATCTTGGCTTTCATACTTTCTGTGGCTCTATTACCCTAAAATGTAAGATTATTTTATTCATATATTAGTATAAACTATCCATCTATCTATCCATCTATCCATCCATCCATCCATCCATCCATCCATCCATCCATCCATCTATCCATCTATATATATCCTTCTTCTTTTTCCCGGTTAGGGGTCGCCACAGCAGATCACCTGTATGCTCATGATTGGCAGTGGAGTTTTACGGTATTGAGTTGCCAGCCTGATGCCCAACCTTCCACAGAAGGCACACACACTCACACCTAGGGCCAATTGAGAGTGTCCAATCCACCTACAGCATGTCTTTGGGATGTGGGAGGAAACCTGAGCACCCAGAGGAAACCCGCGCGACCACAGGGAGGACATGCAGACTCCACACAGAAGGCACCCCAGCCAAGGATCAAACTGGAGAACTTCTTGCTGTGAGGCAGCAACGCTAACCGCTGCACCACCATGACCACCCTATGTCTATATATATCCTAAAGCAGATTATTCACTGGTTTTCCTATTAATAATGTTTTATAGAAATGAGTTTGCTATTGCTTTCAAACAAGAAAGTAGAATAGCATGAGAGGCATTGATGCCAGGTTTTGTTCCTTTGTATTCTACTACAAAGCATGGTTTTATAAATTAGCTTCTGCCAAGATGTTTGACCTGTGAGTGGGAAGTGGAGTGGCTGAAAGTATGTTGCACAATCCCAGGGGGGGTGCCACTATAAAGGGGGACTGTAGTTTGGGACCTCGGATATAATATCACAAAAGGGCATATACTTGTGTGTCAGGGCACCATGCTGACTTATCTATATGTAGTGATATGCAGAGAATGAAGCCTCTTTGTGGCACTGTACTCACTGCATAAGGGAGAAGGTAGAAAGTAACCCCCCCTTTAATGTTCCAGACTTATTGATAATCCCAGTACATCATACTGCTCAGGCCAGTTAGGGGCACAAAAGCATCACTGGGGACAGTGATCAGGGATGCTACAGCAGAAAGAATGTGCACATTATTAGGAACTGTGGGGATCCAGGATCTAGAAACCTGTCAGTGACAGGGATGCCCAAAACAGATGGATATAAAAAGAAATGCAAAAATAGCCTTTAATAGTAGAGCACTGGTACATCTGTCAGACATTCAAATCACAATAATATTACAGTTGTATTGTAGCAAATATAATGCTGCAAGAAATAACAACAGAGGTAATGATGCAGATAAATTGTGGGCCAGATTTTAAAAGAAATTTGCACACAGATGCACTGCTCCGAAGGAAGATATCAGTGAACTAACAATGGATGTAATTCCAAAACAGTCTAAATGTTAAGCACAAGTAATAATTTATTCAGAGTAGGGTAACTGTAGACACAGCACAGGCACTCCAGATTCCAGAACACAATGGGTGCACTCAATGACAATAAAGTACAACAGAGTGGTAGTATGACAATGTTTTTGCTTAACACTCAGTACAGGCCATAGGTGCTTCAGTGAATTATTACAAATCATACTGAAATCATGCAGATTCTGAAAAATAAAATAAAAATGGAAGCTGCAGTAAATGCAGTGCAGAAGTCCAGGGTTCTAATGGCTATACTAGAGGACCATGTACAAATGCAGTATAGAAGAGAACCAGCATGGCACTGAACCAAGCTACAGTTAAGCCAGCTCTCTGACCTGGAAATCATTAATAGATACAAATTAGAATAAAAGTTGGTGCAGATTGTTGGTAGGATGTGTGCACCCCACATGTCCTCATGCAGTCCTTGGGGTAACCCTGTCTCCATAGAACCAAAAGAATGTCTGGAGTCAGGGAATACTAACCCCTAGAACAGCACAGTTGACTGTACCCCTGTACAGATAAACCCCCCAACATCAGACAACATGGAACAATACATCAATAGAAGGGTGGCTATCACTGAATTGTCAGATGGTGTGCTTTGCAGATGGCCTCATTAGTAGCATCATCACAACACACCTCAGTAGTGTGCATGACGCATCAATATGGAGGAAAAGTGAGATGAAGTCTGCTTTCTAAAGGGTGTCATTCTGGAGGAGCTCCTACTTAACCACAGCAATAATGTAATCTGAACCAAGACCTATTAACATTAAGCAAGTTGACTCCATGTATATTTTCCTCTATAAACAGGTGACTGTGGTTATCCACTGGAACCCTGATTGATGTCGCCATTCAGAGCCCCATCTACTTCTTCTGAGGACACATTTAACAGAGCACACAACATGACAAGTAACACCACTGGCATGCTGAAATCACAATTCAGATTCTGGACTCACATGAGGTGCACTGAATACACACCAGAAAACACATCACAGGTGGTCACTATGTGTGCTATGTTGCACAACACTTTAACAACTAAACATGGTAGCCTGCCAGCTCTAGAAGTGGGTGACCTACCCCAAGAACCCCACATGGAGTTACTAGAGCTTTTACAGAATGATCAGGAGAACACAAGGGTGAGAACAGCCATATGTGGGCGAGGAAGGCTGTGGATGTATATAGGTTCATAGGTATATATTAGGCTACCAACAACCAGGGCCTTTATTAGTCTAGCCGTGCAACCCAACCGAATTGCATACTCTTGTAACATGTGCATCTTAACTGGGGGTATGTTTGCTAGGAAGGGTATGTTTTTTAGGCTGTTGCTAAAAAGTTGTGTGTGTGTGTGTGTGTGTGTGTGTGTGTGTGTGTGTGTGTGTGTGTGTGTGTGTGTGTGTGTGCGGGGGTGTTAGGGAATGTTCATTGTTAGCCTCTGTCTATAAGAGACATGGAGGCCAACCAGGGGAGGCATTTGCAATTTCCCATCCAGTGGTCAAAATTATGTTTGGATAGGGTTATGGGTGAACTTTGCTTCACATGGGGATCCTTTGAGTCACATGTCAGTCCCACCAGCATGTTATAGTTATGTTGCAGGTAAAGTTCAAGCCCCTGAATCTTGTATTTCTGGTGCTGCTCATTTTGTGGGTGTGCAAAAGCTTCATCAGGGCTGGATCTAACTATGCTTTATATGCCAAACACATATCACCTCTCAACAACCTGTAAGAGACTGAATATAGAGATAAGGCTGTAAGGTGATCTGTATAAGACAGTGTCTTTATACCCTGGATTCTCTGGTGAGGAACCTCTGTGGGCATTCCAGCTGTTGCATATGCCTAGTCAGGTACATGTTAAAGGGGTCATTGTAACTTAATAAGGGATGAGTAGAATGGTGTTATAACTTCCTTGGACCTGGTTGCTATAACCTTATATGTTATGCAACACAGAATGATTTTCTTACTACCCTGGATCTGTGTTGGTCAAAGGCCAGATTACTGTTTACATATGTTCCTAGATCTCTAATTAGCAGGTCATGTCTTAGGGGTGTCTTATCAATGGACTAATTGGCCTGAGTAAACATTTTCCCAAAAGGTACAATAATGCACTTCTTTGCATTGAGCTTTAATCCGTGGCTTTGGCACCACTCATTTGATTGTGTTAGACCCTCTTGCAGGATGCTAATATCAAGGAGAGAATTTATGATTGCTCTCAATGTGCAGTCATCTGTGAACCTAGTGAGCCAGAAACCCTTGACATTAGTCTGACCTCCAAGAAGTAGATGGCAAAGAGGAGTGGACCCAGCATGGAGCTCTGTGGTAGTCCACTGGTGACCTGCCTCGTGGTAGAGGTGGTCTCACCAATCCTGACTTCTTGGATCCTATCTGTGAGTCAGCTGGCTGTCTAGCAGGTTGTATAGGGATTTATGCCTAGTTTAGTGAGTTTGCCACAATACCTGAGTGGTGTATTGTGTTGAACACCTTAGCCATGTCTAGGTAGGCAGTATGCACTGTTTTCCCCTTATACATTGCCTTGGATACCTTCTCAAAGAAGTCTACCAGCTTAAGTAGGCATGTCCTTTCTTTGACAAAACCAAACTGGGATGGGTCCAGTGTCTGTAGGCTGACAATGTCTATATTGATCCATCCATCCATCCATCCATCCATCCATCCATCCATCCATCCATCCATCCATCCATCCATCCATCCCTCCACAATTCCTTTGGTGCTGCAGCACTCTCCCATATTGGTGAGGATAAGCTCCATAAATTCTGAAACCCTGGTTGACATGTGCACTAACTGATCAAGGACATTTGTGTTAATAAAGTCCAGGAAACATTGTGCCTGCAAGTTGGAGGTAGTGCATGTTTCCCAATCTATAGAACAATAGTCAAAGTCTCCCTATGAACTGAGTATTTGGTTGGTCAGAGAGTGCCTCCAGTAGGTCGAGATCAGAGTTGTGGGATTCTTGAGGCATAGATGGTGACCTAAAACTTGCTTAGATATGGTAAATGACTCTATCTAAGGTGATTTTCACTTAGACAAACTCCAGGGTATCATCCCATTTAACCAGCCTTGAGGTATACTTGTTGCTAATGTAGCTCCACCTTTAGTCTCTCTCTGTGTGGCTGATGGTATAAATATGTGGAAGGCAGTGTGGCCATGTACTGCTGGAGCACTTTCTGTGGCTCTAAACCATGTCTTAGTATTGATATTGATGTCTGTATTCTCCAGGGTGCAGTGAGCTTGTAGTGTTTGGAGTTTCTTGTTAAAGCCCCTATCACTGAGATGTAACACTGTTAGGTTCCTTTGGGTTTTATTTGCTATATAAGTAGGTTTGTCGCTTTGTCATTGCCTAAAAATGGCTCTAAGAGGGGTGGATAAAATTTGATATTCTTCCTATTATAAACATATGTGCACAAAAGAAATGAATACATCTGGATGGGTATATATTAAAAATTACTACTGAACTACGGTAGGCAAGGTACAATGCTAGTGGTGACCATACCAGTATGTGTACGGCATGCCTGAGGTGTGCCCAACTGCAAGTGTAAATGGACATGGATGCTGTCATTATACTGTTAATGAGTGTGTGCATGTATCAGCATAAATGTGTGTTTGATAATGCCCTTTTAAGTATGCATCGGAGGATGTACCATAACTGATGGAACTGCGCAGAAATAGTATGATATCACTGAGATGCAATACGCACATGTTATATGAATGTGTTACTCTGTCAGACATAAGACTATAAAGCATACAGCAGCTGCAATAATAGAAATAGGGTAAGGTGTGCCAGCAAAGCCACACATCTGACAAGGGGCATACAAGCAGTACAGGACAGGACTGTCCCTACCAGAACATATTTATTTATTTTATATTTGTTGACCGGGTTTGTCCGACTGGCCTACAAATGCCCATTTTCAGCAGAGGCCCAAGGAGAACAGCTCCAACAGAAAATAGAAATTTTACATATTGAATACATATAGAAATAAATTCATCAGTACCATAGATTACTGCATTACAGTGCCACACATTACATTCATCAGTACCAAACATTATTGCATTACAGTGTCATACATTAAACTGTGGCAAATGAAATACATATAGAAATGCATTCATCAGAGGGATACATTCATAATTGCATATTATATACATAATAGTGCAATAGTTACACAGCTGAAATATTTTACTAGTTAAATAACATAAAGTAGTAAGTTTGTTTATTGAAGGGAAGGAAGAGAGAAGAGAAGTAGAAGGTTATAGGGAGTGTTTACAGGGGATAATTACATTGGCAGGTCCATTTTTCATGAAGGTATTTTTGTAGCAGTTTTGAATTGATTGGAATGTTCAAGGGATCTTATATCTAGTGGTAGGCTATTCCAGGCCTTGGAAGGGTTAAAGCTATAGGTGACCCATTTTGGTCCTTGGTTTGTAGATTTTTAGTAGGCCTTGTTCATAACTGTGGAGTAATCTAGTGGGTAGGTAATACGTGATTAGAGATGAGATAGTTGGACAAAAAGAGGGTTTGTAGAGAATGGAATTAATAATCAGAAACTGATTATACCGAAGCAGGTTAGGTAATTCTAGCCAATTTAGTTCTCTTAGTGAGAGACAGTGATGGGACTTGTAAGAATTTTGGGCAGCAAATCTGGCAATCCTGTCATAAGTTGTTTCTAACTTGTTTAGTAGTCCGTTGAGGCTGGTGATAATTTGGGAGCTATAAAGTAAAGTGGGTAAGAGGTAGGCATTTGAAAGTGTTAGTTTTGCTGTTTTGGAAAGATATGTTTTTTCTATAGAGGAGACCTAGCTTGAGATGTGTTTTTCGGATACAATTATTGACATGTAAATCAAAGGTTAGTCTATCATCAATAGTAACACCTAAGAGTTTTGTACTGGTGTCCACCTGTATTTGAGTATTATTTTGTGACAGCATGGAGAAGGAAGACTTTATGTGGTTAAGGTTTTTGGGGAGAAAGAGTAGTAATTTGTTTTTCTTTGGATTAAGGATAAGTTGGTTTTCAGATAGCCAGTCTTCTTCTTCTTCTTTTGGCTTTTCCCGGTTAGGGGTCGCCACAGCGGATCATCTGTCTGCTCATGATTGGCAATGGAGTTTTACGGTGTTGAGTTGCCAGCCCAGTGCCAGACCTTCCACAGAAGGCACACACTCACACCTAAGGCCAATTTTAGAGTGTCCAATCCACCTACTCCATGCCTTTGGGATGTGGGAGGAAACTGGAGCACTCAGATGAAACCCACGTGACCACAGGGAGGACATGCAGGCTTCGCACAGAAGGCACCCCAGCCAAGAATTGAACCAGAGAATCTCTTGCTGTGAGGAGGCAATGCTAACCACTGCACCACCATGGCCACCCTTCAGATAGCCAGTTTTCTACAGAGTTAAAAGAGGACTGTGTGTCTGATTTTAGTTGAGTTGGTGATTTGGTGATAGTGATAAGTATAGAATCATCTGCGTATTGTATCAGTAAGGATCCAGGACAGGAAGAGTAGAGAAGGTTAGTAAAAATTTTAAAAAGAAGTGGCTCAAGGATGGAGCCTTGTGGAACACCCATTTTAACAGGAAGAAGAGGGGGAGAAAGCTGAGATCCATTTGACTGATTGGAGTCTATCAGAGAGAAAGCTGTTAAACCAAGATATGGTGGATGGAGAGAAGTGTGAGATACTGTATCAAAGGCTTTAGAGTGGGCAATGAAGAGACAGGAAATAAGTTTGTTACTGTCTCTAGCTAGTGATACAGAGTTAAGGAAGACAAGAGAGCTGTAGTAGTGCTGTGCATGGGACGAAAGCCATGTTGGGTAGGTGTGAGTAGATTTTCTTGCAGAAGGTAGTGTAAGACTTGATTGTATATACATTTTTCCAGAATTTTGGAAAGTGGTGAGAGTATGGCTATGGGTCTAAAATTAGTTATATCTGCGGACTTTCCTCCTTTGTGTATTAGAAGGGTGTAAAATTGCTTCCAGATGGAAGAGACTGTGGATTCTGTAATAGAGCGGTCTATTAGAATAGAAACTGGGAAAGCAAGAACATCAGCAGCAGCCTGATGGAATGTGGAGGGAATGTTGCCTATGGATGTGGAGCAAGGTTTTAATTTAGATAGCTGTTGTTGTGTCTTTTGGCTTTTCCCAGTTTCCAGTTTCCCAGTTAGGGGTCGCCACAGCAGAACTCCAGTCCGCTAATGATTGGCAGTATATTTTTACGTGCCGAGCTGCTGGCCCTGACACACAACCTTCAATGAAGGTACCCCTATTCATGCATGTCTCCACACAGAATACGCTCTAGCTGAGAATTGAACAGGACAATGTCTTACTGTGAGGCGACAACGCTACCGCGGCACCACCACCGCAGAGTTTTAATATAGTTAGTGGAGACAGGTACTATGCACACACAAGGCACATGTGGCGCAACAACAGGACTTATGCATATCACAAGTCAGTACAATACAACAGTGCATCAAAGATAGGTATGACACATCAGCCATGGGGCACTCAGCAGTGTAAGGCCACTATATGTATGGAAATGTCTGGTAATCAGATGCATATGGAAAGGCACGCATGATTATGAGAGTACGTAAGGAATATAACAAAGGTGAAAAGAGAAAATGCAGGAGCATGGTGTACTGAAGTGAAGGTAGTGACAGTACCAAAATAAAGTGCCACATGTAACAGCGGTATACCATTTGAAGTATACCTGTGCACGTGATAATGGCAGACAACAAGGGAATGTTGTATAAAGAAAATGCTGTATTTGAGAGGTTGTATGATGGTGAGCTGAACATATAGTTGGAGTATATCTACTACAAATAGCAGGTCAAGTGGAAGCACTGGTAACAGCAAGGTACATCAATAAAAATGTCAATATCATACAAAGGAGAGATGAAGGACATATATGTACACAGTGACATGATATGCAGGCAGTCTATCATTTCAGCACCAAGAAAAACCCTGTAGCATCAGACATGTCGGATATACTAGAGAATCTCGAAGTACTGAAATGTTGAATTTCAGTACTTCGAGACTGAATACTCGAAAGTGCAGTTATGCGAAACTGCACTATGTCGAATGCGGAAATGTCGAATCCGCTATTGTGGTGTCGCGTTCGTGAAGTGCAGTGCGGTTGGTGGATTTATCTGGGGTTTCAGATAAGTGATGTTTGTGTAAGGGTATTGGCTAGGGATTTTAGTATGTGTGAGTGTGTGTAGTGGTGCTTTTTGTGTGTTTGTGTGTTTAGTGTGACCTCGGAGTTATTATATATAAGTGGGGGGGGGGGGGACGCAGCATTATGTATGGACATGGAAAAAATAGATCTGGTGTGGTGATATATTTATGCAAAGGAGAAAGCCAAGATAGTCAATACAAAAATGTGTCTCAAAAGATATTTGAAGACAAGTACAGACAAAGGCATGCAGATATGGAAAATTTCACAATGCAAAAAATAGGAAAACAAAGTGGGAATGTAGAACAGAGGATTAGTAAGGCAGATGTTAAACAGAAAAAAGAGGTCATGGATTATCTGCAATGTAAAGGATTTAGTGTAGAAAATCCAACAGAGGCAATGTCGCAGCATGATGGAACAATGAGGTCCAGGTTAAGGAGCAGCAAGTGAAGTGAGAGGCATTTGAAGAAGAAATATAGAAATGGTAGAAAAAGAGAATTGGTATGGTGCAATATTTATGTAAAGGAGAAAACAAAACTAATCAATATAAAAAAAACAGCACCAAAGATATTTGAAGAGAAATACAGACAAAGACATCTGGATATGGAAAAACTAAGATTACAAAGGGGAAAGCAGAAATGAGGATCAGTAATGAAGAAGTTATGAATTATCTGGGAAGTGAAGCATTTAGTGTAGAAAATCCAACACAGTTAATCTCATAGCACAAATAAGCCCCCAAATTAAGGAGAAACGGGTAGAGAGGAAGCATTTGAAGACTTGCCACATGATGATGCTCTGGATCCTTCTGTAGGAAACCAGTACAAAAGTTTGGTTGAAGTTGCACAGCAAGGGAAGGAACAGGAAATAATGGCAGCTCTGATTCAGGCAGTGTTATGGAGTTACGGGCCACTGAGTTCTCATAAGGAGCATCAGATAAAGCAAGATGCATCTGAAGAGGATATGTCACAGGAAGATGTTCTGGAATTTTCTGTAGAATGTCCTTAGGAAACCGAGAGCAAAGAATGTACCCTCAGTCTAGAAAAAAAAAAACAATCTTAGGGAAGAGCTGCTTGATTTAACAGAGCTGGATAGGCCTATTAAGATCAATGAAAACTGCAATCAGGACTATTAAGATAAATTCATGTGATATAACAGAAATAAATAGGATATATTACTGTGCAGCTAAATTAATAACATATAAACAATTACCACAAAAACACAGAATACTAAAGGAATAGAAGGGGAGAAATAAAATGCCACCACAGAAGCACTGACCAGAGAAAGCTATAGAGTAATGAAGAGAAGCAATGTCATTGTTAAAAGAATGTAGAAGGGGAACAGATAAAAAAATAGAAAGATCAACACGGTAAAAGTAGTCCATAGTATCGAAACAGACCAGGGTCTATCATATACTATTGCAAATAATAAGCTAAAGTTATCAGCAGAGGCAGAAAAACTTAGAAGATATACAGATAAGTATAAATGAAAAGTACAACATAAGCAATTTATTGATTGCCCAAAAAAGTTTCATAGAGAACTGGAAACAAAACAAAAGGAGCAGAAACACTACCCAAAAACAAATGAAATAGACACATTTTGAAGAAATATACTGAATGGATAGAAACATTTTTAAAAGAAGCAATAAGGAGTTAAAATGTAAGGGATATGAAATGAGATGAAGTAAGAGCCAGAAAATTGAAACAAAATTAAGATAAGCTCCTAATTAAAAAATCCCAGGCCTAGAAGCAGTATGTAACTTCTGGCTAAAAAATATTAACATCTTTACTCAAAGATATAGCCCTGAGTAAGAATTACTTATATGTGCTTCTTGAACAGACACCAGCCTGGTTAAAACAGGAAAAAGGATACTCCTCCTTAAGAGTGAACCTGTAAGGCACCCTAAAAACTGTAGCTCAATAACTTACCTTCTGACAATGTACAAATTGTATACTGGAATTGATGCAGTTTATAGTCATTTAGAAAAAAACTCATTCATGACAATACAACAAAAGGGTAACAAAAGAAAGTCATATGGTACAAAGATAATTTCATCATCATCATCATCAGCCTCCCTTTTCCTATTTTTTCTACATGGGGTCGGGTATTGTATTAACTGTCACCAGCTCTCCTCAGTGCCACACTCCTGCCTTCTTCAACACTCATGCTTGACTGTTGCAGATCTTCTTTCACACAATCCATTCACCTCTTTGCTGGACATCTTCACTTCCTCTTACCTTCATCCTGTCTGTCCCAAATCTTCCTCACCAGATTGTCTTCTGTTTTTCTGCACATGTCCAAACCACTGTAATCTCTGATCTTTTCTGCAATTGGACCCACTTTAGCTTCTGCTCTTATGTCCTCATTTCTTCGTCTGTCCCACAGTGTGCATCCTACCACCCTTCTCAGGTACTTAATTTCCATCACCTCTAGCTTCTTCAACTGCTCTGCCTTTACTGCCCAGGTTTCTGTACCATACAGTAGTACTGGTCGCACCACTGTCTTGTACACCTTACTTTTCAGCTTCTTTGGCATTCTTCTATCCTAGACTATGCCTGACCTCTACTCCAGTCATACCTCTCAACCTCCTAGAACAAAAAATCTGGACAAAGCCTAAAATGATGATGGACAAATAGGGACAGATTTTAAATATTGCTCTTAAAAACTTAGAAAGTTGATAGAATAGATTTTGCATCAGCATGAATTTTCTGAAGGATGTAAAGTCTTAAACTCAAATGTTTGCCATTATTTAATGACTTCAGTCCTCAGCTATTTGCCAGAAAGGTACGGATTTAGGAAGAACACACCAAAAATATGAGGCAAAAATCTGGACATTCTTTAAAAATCTGTACAGTTGAGAGATATGACTCCAGCTGGCTGCAGCCCCTCTCATTCTAGGTTTGACCTCTTCACTCAGACTTCCCTTCACCTCAACCAACCCTCCCAGATACTTGAAGCTGTTTACCTGTCCCACTATCTTCCCTTCTGTCTCTATTCTCAGCTTCTTCTTCTTTCCCCAATTTGCTGCCATTACCACCGTCTTATCTGTGCTTAGTTTCATCCCATGTGCCTTCAGTTTTGCATTCCATTCTCCTATCTTTTGCTGAAGTTCTAGCTCAGAGACTGCCTGTAATGCCATATCGTCTGCATACAGCAACTTTGTTAATCTGCCCCCTCTGACCTGTTTGCTAATGTAGTCCATCACCTGTATGAACAGCAGTGGTCTCAAAGCTGAACCCTGGTGTATACCCGCTCCCACTGGGAACCCCTCTGTGAGGCCAAGACTGTTCATACTTGAGTCATTGGGTCCTTGTAAATAGCCTGCACTAATTCTACCAATGTTTCTGGGACTTCAAACCACCGCAGTACTGCCCAGATCAGGTTTCTTTGGAACCTGTCATATGCTTTCTCCAAGTCTAAGAATGCCCAGTTGGACTCTTTCCTCATCTCTAGCTTCTTCTCAAGTATCTGTCTCACTGCAACATCGGGTCAGTTGTGCTGCATCCTGATCTGAATCCAAACTGCTCATCTCCCATCTTACATTCTATTACTCTGTGTATCCATTTATCAATCACCCTCTCCAGAACTTTCATGCAATGTGATATTTATGTATATATGTGATATAAATAATGGAATTTGATGCCTCTATACTGCTAAATAAATCCATAAAAGAAAATTGTAAAAAGGGGAAGAATCTAAATATGGCATGGATAGATTACAAAAAAAGCACTGACATCATCACACATTCATGAATAAAGGAGTGCTTACCTTACATTGATCAATTACATTATAGGGATCATGATACAGTAGCACACCACTTTGCAGTTAAGCCATGACAAAGGGTAAATTATTATCCCATGAATATAAATTCAAATGGGGATATTCCAGGGTGGCTCTTTGTCACCACTGCCTGTCTTGCCCTTAACCCATTTAGCTGTTTACTTAACAGATTAGGCCATGGTTACAATTTGGTTCCCAGAAAATAACCTTGTTTAAAGACTTCAGATAATTTTTTTTGTAGATGACTTAAGACTGTATAGTTCATTAGATGAGGAGTTGAAAGCACAACTGCAACTGGTTAAAACTTTCCCAGATAATATAAGAACGTCATTTGGTCTTGATAAATGTGCAAAAGCAACTTTTACAGCTAAAAGGTTGTGGTACCAAGAAAATATTGATCTGGGACCGGAATGTGTTATAAAAGAACTTGAGCAGGAGGGAGTGTATAAATATTGGGGAACTGATGAAGGATCTGCAATAAAACATGAACAAATGCAAATAAAACACAGTAAGGAATACTTCAGACGACTGAAAAAACAGCCTTAACATCTAGGAATAAAGTCCAAGCTATAAATTGGCACTTCCTGTTCTTACAGTTTTGGGGTGACTCACTGGCCCTAAAAGGTATTGGATCAGTTGGACAGGTCAGCCATAAAAATGCTTCATGCTTAGCAAATGATATATAAAAATCAGTTTATACCAAGGTTATATATTCCTCACTCTAAAGAAGATATGAGCTTCCTGGAAACTGATTACATGCATAGCTCTGCAGTCATGGGACTGCTTATATATCTGCTGACCTCATAGATCCAAACATGATGAAAGTTTTAAAACATGAAGAGAGGAAGTCTTAGTTTAACAGAAGCATTCTGGTGTCAAGTGGGAATGGAAATTAAAAGCATTAGACAAAAATCAGATAGCAACTGAATGTGCCAAAAAAGAAGAAACAAAAAAAAAGAAAAAAGAATATAAGGAGAAGGATCAGATGAGAAGGAAAGAAATGTGGAAAAGGCATAAATATTGTAGCAAGTACAGCGATCTCCTAGAATAACCTCATGTTGATTAGCATTTGACACAGGAATGGTTAAGGAGAGGTGAGCTGAAACCAAAAGATGAAAGGTTAAAAATGGCAGCCCAGGATAGTCAGCTACATACAGGTTGGTTTACAAAGTCCATTTAGAATGTGTGGGAGAAACAGACAAATGTAAGTTTTATAAAAAAGAATTTTTAGACATTCACACATCTTGTCGCTTGGTGGATACACTTGTGGCAGAAGGCCTGTACACCGAAAGGCACAATAATATGGCTAGATTGTTGCATTAGGGGATTGTGAAACCACTACTATATAGAAGTAGATGAGAAGAACTGGAAGCAGGAGCCACAACTCATTATAGAGAATGATGAAATGTACATCACATGGGGGCCACCCTTTAATAATATTTCAAAAAATAGATGTGAGAAAACCAGATACAGTAGTCCGTGAAGAAAGACAAAATTAGCATTGATCATTGAAATTGCTGCAACTAATGATTACAGTGTCTTATGTACAGAGAGACACAAAAATGATAAAATATCAGGATCTGCGGGTAGAAATGAGAGCAATGTGGAAGAAAGATACCCAGACAGTTCCAATAGTATTAGGAGCAATGGGTCTAATAAAAAGGAATTTACAGTCATAATTAGATATGCTACCAGTGCATGTAACTCTGTATGACTCATAGAAGGAAGCAAATCTGGGTGCACTGTGCTGAGAAAATCACTCTTGGCTAACTTCAAATTCAGAAACAATACTAATTTTATGAACTCTAATTGTACCCTGACTTAGGGATGGGGTCAGTTCCCATCATGGTATTGGAAACCGAAAAGACTTGGAGAAATTAGCCTGAGAGAAATTATTGTTTGCTTCTACCAGGCATCTGCGAAAAAAACAAAACAAAAAAAAAACACATGTACATATCAGGATGTATAAATGTAGTACACCTATTCAGAGATCCTGATTTGCAGTGAGAGATGCCTTACTGCTCAACATACGCATTCTACTGCAATGCAGGAGAAAACATGCCAGTGTAAGAAATACACAGCCATCTCTTACATAAACACATGACAACTAACAGATGCTGCATATGTACTTACACCAAAGTATAAACAAAATGCATAAAGCACTTGCCAGTATACATCCAGAAATGAGTTTTGAACCCAGGTCTATGCGACTTCTTTATAGGCTTTTATTATCCACAGTACCACTTCAGCAGCATTGTTGGTGAGTGTATTCATACCTAACTTCATCTGCAGAGCTCACTATCTATACCAAAGCACGTTGACATTTTGACATTTCACACATATAGACATACTCTGATATGTCATTCATGTATGTGGGTAATTATATATGTTGTTTGTATATAGCTCTATATATATATATATATATATATATATATATATATATATATATGTGTGTGTGTGTGTGTGTATACATACACACATATATATATATATATATATATATATATATATATATATATATATATATAATTGTTTATTTATCTTTGCGGTTAATTATATTGCTGTCTTTGAAGTCCACATAGGTGAATGTGGGATAGAAGATACTTTTGTATATTCAAATACCTACATACTGCTGTACACACACCAACAGAAATTGTTTCTTTGCTACTGCTCATGATGATGAGTGGGTCAGCTCTTCCACCATAAATCAGGACATCTTTACATAGTTTCCATACATTTCTGAGTTAATGTAAATGTCTGTGGCATTGCAGTAGGTGTTATATGTTTATTCCCAGGTCACACTTGGCAGAACTAGAGAACCTCATTCTGGAATTGGCTACAGCATAGCATGTATAGCTAGATTGTGGACTGTTATGTAGACAGTGGTTACTGTTTTAGGTACAAATCTAGCATCCTCTAGGTTGTTGTGAGGTATCCTTGTGTGCAAGATAATTCTGCATGTGCATCTATAACTGCTCCCACATGGAGTAGGTGAAATGTGTTATCATATTTACATTTAATATTATCTTTTGAAATGATACCATTAACAGTCTGAGAAACATTATGTGCAACTGCATTAAACACACACGTTACTGCATTTATAATGTTCTTTTCCTCTTTGTATATTCTCACAGGTGCTGAGGAAAGAGGATGAAATTGTGCAATGTGCATAGAGCATATGTATCAGATAGAGGAGCTATGATGGGAGAGAGATATAGCTTCTGTGTGTGTGGTTTGCTGCTGTGGTTGTTCCTTCAATTTTACTTGTCTTTCATTGTTTTCTTTTATGAATGTTTATGCATTTGACTTCAGTATTTGCAATATTTATATATGCTTCTCACAATGCAACAACAATTATAAATCCAAAGTGTTGCTATTGTTATGTGTAATGCACACAATGATCTCATGCATATGTTTTCCATTGCAGATTGCAGTTTGATGATCATTTCACTACTGTTTGTTGTAATATAAAGTTCACTTTGCTGGCTTGGTACTTGCTGTCACTGGTATCACTGGTTTAGCATAAACTATGAAAAGTATATATGTATGACAGGAGTACTCAGTTAACTTAATGGTGTGCATATCTTGCTTGTTCAGGTGTTGGGTGGTGGTCTGTCATCTTACCTTGTCAGAGATGGTGGAAGTGATACATCACTGTGTTATGGTTTGGTTCTGCTGTTCCTGCTCACAGACCTGGGTGCAGCTGTATGTGCATTATTACAGTTATCAGCATTGCATATATTTTTGCAAATAACTATACTAAGATGTACTTCTGGTGTCAGTCCGTGCACTTTAGTCTACCCTGTAAAGTTTGATATGAGCATAAACTGTTTTATGCTGATAAACATATGTGTGATGCATAACCTGATGTGCTGGGTGATATGCATTGTCATATTCTGATGAGGTTTCAACAATATATATTTACATGTTATGTATGTATAGCTGAACATAGATATGATGTACATTCTTGGAACAACATGTAATGCACTGACTACTACATTCTACTCTTAATGTGATAAGATGGCTTCATGATTTACATTATCCACAATGCATCACTGTGCTCCTAGGGCTGCTATTCACTAGTCTGTATTTATTCTATATCTTAACAGTGTAGGGGTTTGGTGGTGGGTATTTATTTATTATTTATCACTGGATAATGGGTATTGAATGTGTTTATGTAATGTAAACTACCTCTTGCATAAGTATTTTCTTTCTTATGTTATTCTTTGATACTGCTGTATCTACATTATTTGCACTGCATTTCTCTTGTGAGCTGACATTTGTAATTTCATTTAAGCTGCACTTGTGTGGTCCTAAATGACAATAAAGTTTCTTTGAATCTATTGTTATTATTATTCTCACAGAATTTTTCATACAATGATGTCATTGCCTTAGTAGTCACACATATTTGTAAAGATGCAGTCCTTGTAGGCCTTGTATGGGAGCTGGTCATGCACATGTCCTTGTTCAATGCCATTGATGTCAACAGTGTGACAGCCTCCCTTGCAATTTCATTGTGTTACTCATCCATATGGCCTGATGTTGTTATGTTAACAAGAACATAATGCACATTTGCACATCATTGTACTTGCACAATACACACTGGAATACTGATTCAAAGATTCAACAAAACATTATTGCCATTTAGGACCATGCAAGTGCAGCCTAAACAAAATTACAAATGTCATCTCACGAGAGAAATGCAGTGCAAATAATAAAGATACAGCAGTATCAGAGAATAATATAAGAAAGAAAATAACAATACACATGACATGCAAGAGGTAGTTCACATTATATAAACACACTAAATACCCATTATCCATTGATAAATAATAAATGAATACCCACCACCAAACCCCTTCACTGTTAAGATAGAGAATAAATGGAGACTAGGGAATAGCAGATGTCTAGTTACTGTATTGCACTTATTAACCTTAGATGTGACTCTGTATAGCCATCATATTGCATAATAGTAATACTGGTGGTAATTACTCAGAGCACCAGGGTTAAACAAAAAAAAGAGGCTTCATTGTATCAGGTATTATGGTTGGTGTCTGAGTTAATAAGTCTAACAGTTGTAGGATGCAAACTCTTCCTGAATCTAGTAGTTCTACAGTGGAAGCCACGGTACCTCCTTCCAGACGCAAGTTGTGAGAACCAGTTGTGGGCCAGATGGGCCGAATCATCTAGTATTTTGTATGTTCTCTTTCTTGCTCTTGTAAAGAAAAGCTGTTGAATAGAACCAAGGTTTGTGCCCAAGGTTTTCATAGCCACCCTCAGCAGTGTTTGTAATTTTTTCTTCTCACAACTGTGCAGTTGTTGATCCATGCTATGAAGTTACTAATGAGGTTGCTCTCGATAGCTCCCCTGTAAAAAGTGGTAAGAGCAGACAGTGGGAGCCTGGCCTTTTTGAGCTTTCTCAGGAGGTGAGGCCTCTGCTGAGCCTTCTTGACTATATGGTTGGAATTAACAGTCCAAGAGAGGTCATCTGAGATGAGAAGGCCAAGAACTTGGTTGTTTTGACTTTCTCTATTACCTCCCCTTTAATAGTGAGTGGTTGGTTAACTGTTGCCTTTCTCCTGATGTCCATAATCATTTCTTTGGTCTTATTAACATTCAGGTCCAGATTGTTCTTGTCACACCAGGCAATCAAAGTGTTCACTTCCTCCCTGTAGTAATGTTCATCTCCACCACTAATGAGACCCATGACTGTGGTATCACCAGCAAATTTTATAATATGGTTTGAGTTATGTTTTGCAGTACAGTCATGGGTGAGGATAGTGAAGAGCATTGAGAGGTGTTGTTTCCAGCATATGTCCATTGGGGTCTACCAATCAGAAAGTCAAGTATCCAGTTACATAGGTGCTTATTTATCCTGAGCTTCACAAGCTTATCCACTGCATCGGTATTACAGTGCTGAATGCTGAGCGTTGATATACAGCAGTCTTACGTAGTTCTCCCCTTCTAGGTGTTTTAGTGCAAAGTGTAGTGAGACTGATATTGCATCTGCAGTCGATCTATTTGCCTGGTATGCAAACTGGAGTGGATCGAAGGACTTAGGGAGACCAGCAGATAGATGTTTCTTCACAATCCTCTCAAAGCACTTCATGATGTTTGAGGTTAAGGCAACCAGTCTGAAGTCACTGAGGCAGGTAGGGTTGGATTTCTTCGGAACTGGGACAATACTTGTTTCCTTGAAATGTGAGGAAACTTTCTCCATAGCAAAGGATGAGTTGAAGATATCTGTCAGTACCAGACATAATTGATCAGCACACCCCTTCAACACCTTGCCAGGTATGTTATCTGGTCCAGCAGCCTTCCTAGGATTCACCTTCTTAAGCTGAAGTCTCACCTCCTCGGAGTTTAAGATGAGCACTATCTCCTCTTTGTCAGTGTTTGTTTTAGAAGGTATGGTGGTGCCAAAGAATGAGTTCAGTTCATTTAGGAATTCCAAGCTGTCATCATATTGGGGTGTTTTGGTCTTATAGTCTGTGAGCTGCTGTATCCCCTGCCATAGGCTTCTTGTGTCCCTCATGCCTTGGAAGTGATTTGGAATTTTCCTCCCATACTCCCTCTTTGTCTCAGATTTGACCTGGCCACCTGTAACCTTTCTTTGTTATTTGCCTTGAAGGCTGTGTTTCTTTCCCTCAGTAGCTTGTCGATATTCCTGTTGAGCCAGGGCTTATGATTAGCTCTTATAGTGATGCTTTCATGGTGGTTACATCCTCCATGCATTTATTAATATAGGCAAGAACTGATTCGGTATAGGTGTCTATGTGTAACTGGAGGTTATGCATAACCGCTTCTTTGAACACCACCCAGCAAGTGGTATTGAAACAGTCCTGAAGGCAATTCATGGAATCCTCCTGCCAGACTCTCATCTGTTTAGTTGCCAGTTTTTCTCTGATCAAAGCCGTCTTATGGGTAGGCAGGAGCAGGATGGCAGTATGATCAGAGCTGCCTATGTTGGGGTGCTTCAGAGCTTTAAAGGCTCCTTTAATATTGATGTAAGCTTTGTCTAAGGTATTCTCCCCTCTGGTGGGGAAATCCACATACTGATAAAAATGGAGTACCACCTCCTTAAGCTCAGCTCTGTTGAAATCACCTGCTATCACATGTGCAAATTCTGTGTTTCTGCTTTGTAGGTCACAGATAATATTATAGAGTTTATTTTGAGCTTCAGTGGTGTTAGCACTGGGGGGATATACACTGCTGTGACATATATCCCACTGATTTCCCTTGGTACATAGAAAGGTCTGCATTTTAGTGTCAATATTTCCACATCTTTGGAGCAGTATGATTGAATCAGATATGTGTGCATGTGGCATTTCATTATATAAATGACATGAGGGCAGCTGCCAATATTTTCTAATGTGTGCCTACTTTGGTTGACACCTTTTCTGACTATGGATTATGCACATGTGCTATAACTGTATATACTGTTCTTGAGACTGTTTAGATAAACTACTGCTTATAATGTCTTGCTGTGTGTGGGTGTGTGCAGCCCACTGTAGGTTATGTACTGACATACTGTGATTTATCATTGTACTGACCTGTTACATGTCCGGTAATCATGGTAGCACACACTGTAGCAAATGGGTGTTTAACACAGCCATGCTGCTGTTAGAACATACTCTGTTAACAACATACTCTGTTAACTGCAACATATTGTGTGTTATTCTTTCACCTTGTCTGTGATGCTGTCAAACCTATTCCTGACCTTTTATGTCTGCTTTATTGCTGATATAGCTGCCTTGAACATGTGTTGTTATTACTAATTTAACAAGCAACAAAGCAAAATGTGTAATGTGTTAGAGTCATGTATATTTAACATTATTACATCATAGTTACTGAGGTGATATCACTGCCATTGTTCTGTAAGGTTCATAGATGTGTACTAGGCTATTGGCCCTGGAGCCTATGTAAGACTAGCCCAAAAAGATTCCCTGGCATCTTGCTGCCCAATGTTAGTTCCCAGTTCCCCTATCAAGCAAGGCCACTTAAGTGATCACCGGGGTGAATTTTCTATTGCCCATCCACTCGTCAAGATTTCTCTTGAAGAGGGCTAGTGAGGTGCTCTGCGTGACGTGGATGGGAAGTCTGTTCCACAGCATGGGTAGTCTCTGGGTTAGGAACCTGTCCCTCCAGCATGTTCTGTTTATTGTGGTAATGAGGTTGAAGTCCCTGGAGCGTGTGGCACAGAGGGATTGGGATTTCTTCAGATGTAGCATATCTAACAGCTCTGAGTCAGACATGGCTTTGTAGGTCAAGCAGAGATCGCCTCTAAGTAGGCGATATGAGACAGAGTATAGCTGGAGCTTTTTGAGTCTGCCCATATAGAGCATGTGTTTAAGGCCCAGGATCCTCTTAGTGAGGTATTTTTGTGGCCTTTTCAATTGTTGTAGGTGTCTAGTGAGGTACATGCCAAATAGGGTGTTGTATTCCATAATAGGTCTGATGAGGGATGAGTAGAGAGGGACTATGACCTCTTTCTTCGTGGATGAAAAAACCTTTGTAATGAGATGTGCCACACAGAATGACTTTCTGACCACAGTGGCAATGTGCTATCAACTATCAACCCGTGTCCCCATATCTCTTATCACACCTTCGGTGTTTAGTGGACTACCGTCAATGTGGTAGTTCATGGGCACTGAGTTTTTCCCAAAGGGAATGACAATGCATTTTTTGGCATTGAGCTTAAGGCCATGGTTCTTGCACCAGTCATTGGTCACAGTGAGGCCTTTTTGAAGAATGTCTACATCAGTTGGAGAGTCAGTAACAGCTCCCAGTTTGCAATCATCTGTGAACTTGGTCAGCCAAAGTTCCTTTATATTGGCTTGAACTTCAGAAAAGTAGATGCCAAACAGGGAGGACCCACGACTGATCCTTGTGGGGACTCCACTTGTAAATGGTCGATAATCCGATTTGGAATCCGCTAGTTTCACAGTGTGGGTTCTATCAGTGAGCCAGTTTGTGACCCACCTTGTGACATAGGGGTTTATGCCTAGTTTAGTGAGTCTGTTTATGACTCCTGAGTGAGGGATTGTGTTGAAGGCCTTGGCAAGATTGAGGTAGGCTGTGTGAACTACCTTGCCTTCATCCACATCTCTGGTGACAGACTTGAAAATGTCTATCAGGTTGAGCAGGCATGATCTACCTTTCACAAATACAAACTGCATGGGGTCCAGAGTTTGGAGATTCCCTATGTCCCTATTTATAAGGTCCATGATGATGCGCTCCATAGCCTTACATATCAGACTAGTCAGGCTAATGGGGAGGTAGTAGGTTTGCGTACTTTGTTTGACATCCATGCATGGGTAATTCCATATTGTACAAATGTGAAACCTGGTGCATTGGAATAAATCATAATACTGTCTAGCAGTATCATAGCGTGTTAATACAATGTGAGAGATTTATGTTACTATCATGCTACAGAGTCCAGGACCTGATCAGACTGCCCATCCACATGTGGCGATGTCTCCAAGCTTGATGTCTGCCATCAGATTCTGACTCTGAGAGCTGTAGAGGACAGCAGGATGATGACAATGATGATGAGAGACTGTGACCTTCTGGGGGGATTGTTCCAGCTGAGCGATGATGACTGCCTCCACCACCTCTGCCAGATCTTCTGAGGGACCAAATCCTTGATGTCATTAGTGATGTCTTCTAGTCACAGATTTAGGACAAGATGGACACCTTATGACTCCCTCTTGGAGACTGCATGGGAGAACATATGTGATGTTTGGCCCTATCAAGGTGACGCCTCCAGACTAAGTACTGAGTGTGTGTTCAACTCATGTCATGCTGCCATCATGGTGTCTTTGTAATTAGGAGTTGTTTCACTTATATGCATATATTTCAGTACCTTTACCCATACTAAGGTCTTGCTTTCACTATGTACTTTGTGATGCACACTTATTCTGGCTCTTATGTGGCCATGTCATTTATTTGCTTTACATTACATTCTCACACGTACACTGCAGTTGTTTATGATGACATTGTTATGGACAGATGGCTCAGGTAGCCTTGAATTCTGCATGTGGCTTGCCTAATCCATTTAATTTGTCCCATTATTTTTGCATGTATGTTTCTGTTAGACCTTGTCTGTCACATCTAGGAGGACTGTATCTTGTCTGTCACATCTAGGAGGACTGTATATTGCATTCTATCATTGACCACTGTCTTGTGCCTTTTGCATATTTTGTACACTGTTATACTGTATGTATAACTTTGATGGCAGCAGCAACTGTTTGCATTCCTCTGCAAGGCACATTCTGCATAGAATGCTTGCAGTGTTTTGCATGGGTGTAATTTTGCAGCCCCCAAGGACCTCTGTTACTACTTTGAGATATACATGTCTTACTCCACCTTGTGGTATGCCATAGGTGCATACAGCAGACTGACATTTTTTACAGTCATACACAGTTACCTTTTACAATTTTGTCTTTTTTTGTGAGTGCACCACCGTTATGGGGTTGCATGACAGTACATATGGGTATGTTATAGTAGTCACTGTGCTTTGTGTACCTATGCTACATGCAGGTTTCATGTGGTACATGACTGTGTTGTTTGTGTTAGCTGCACAACCACCTTACAGCCTGCTATGTGTGCATATTGCACACATCTTTGACCTTTTCACCTTGCAACTTATTTTATGCAGCACCTGCACTCTGCATTGAGTTACTTATACATGCACGTTTGAGGGTTTGACTCTGATGTGCCTGCCCTGTGTATGTCTAGGCAACATTTTGAAAAAGGTTTTTCATTGTTACAAGGATCATAATGTGACCACACTGCATTGTACATTTATGTGACCCTTGTGTACAGTAGCATCATTGGCCTGTAGGTGTAATGTACTGAAAGGACACTTGAGACCTCATGATAAGCTGTCACTCATGTGCAACTCACAGCCACAATGTGTTGGAAATTGTGAGGCTTCCAGCTGTGTGCTATCTTGACTGGTATGACATGTTCTTGTACATAATTGTCATCATTCCTGCTTATCTGTTACTGGACAGCCTTGATGTTGTTCATCTGTTATGCTTCTTTGATGTTTTCCAGTGTATCCATGTCACCATGATCATCATGCATGGCACCATAGCACTGCATGCCATAATTTGAGATGTGCTTGCTGAGTGGTATGGATGATATAGTTGTATGATATGGATGTATAGCACATATCTCCATTGCATACCTGATGACCATCTGTGTTGTCTCTGGCAAGTACCTCCCCTGGGACAACAACTTCACAGGTCTCCTCATGTTATCTCCCACTCTGTTGGACTTATATGCCTTCAGCACTGCAACCATGAGCAAAATAATAAAAATATATATTTTAATAAAAATAAATTTTGATAACATTCAGCAAGTGCTTTCATCTCAAAAGACTTCTTCAGAAGCATGGAGAAAAGGACAGGAATAATTTACACAGAAGGCACCCTACTGGGACTCAAACCAGAGAACCAAACAGTGAGAGAGAGCAACACTAACTGCTACACTAGTATTCAGTCCTAGTCTCAAGTCACATAGCTTTTAACTGAAATCCCTTGTAAACCTCAGTCTCCCTCTCTCTTTCTCTGTGTGTGTGTGTGTGTATATATATATATATATATATATATATATATATATATATATATATATATATATAAAATAACATTTTTTTTGTCTGTCTGTGAGTGTTTGTATGTGTGTGCATGCATTTATATATTCACAGCCCAGACCTATAAAACTGACAACTCAAAACACTGATTAAAAAAAAAAAAAAACATTTTTACTGGCATCCAAGCCCCCTCATTTGCTACTGTTTATATATTAACTCCGAGATGTCTCATCCTTAGTAGATAGAACATTTTAACCCCAAAGATCTGCAATCTCAAAATTTATATATCCACAATATCAAAATTTATATATCCACAATACGCAAATAAATGTGAGTCAGCATAACATTACTAATTAATTGAATTTTGAATTTACTTAGTAGACTGTATGCTTACATAGTGTAATATTGATCATATACAATATATGTCTAATGACGTGTACAGCAGCATTTCTTTGACACTAAGCTGCTGTCCAGATGATCTGACTACTTGTGCACTAACAACAGTAGTGTGCGACATTGCATGAAGCTCTTTGTTCTCACAGGAGGTTCAGAATGTGGCAGCTAATGACTTTAAGTTCATCTGCCTCTCTTACTTCCTGAACTGTAATGTGTCAGAAGCCCTGCATAAAATTATTTTGCCCTCTCATTTCAGTTCCTTCATGCCTGATATTGACTTGGATTGGTTGGGTACCCCCTCCTGCAATATTCAAAAGGTACCACTTAAAACCAAATGTTCAATAGTAACAAAATACACATTTGGATGGGGCACGGCTGTCTTAATCAATGACAATACACATTTCAAGTGTAGTATTAGTAGTAGAAGAAGTAGAAGTAGTAGCAACAATAGTAGTTATAGTATTAGTAGTAACAGTAGCAATAACAGTAGCAATAGTAGCATACGTATCAACAGTTATAGTAACAGTAGAAGAAACAGCAATAGAAGTAACAGTACTTTCATTAGTAGAGTTAGAAGCAATAGTAGTTTTATTAGTAGAAGTAGTAGCAGTCACAGAAGTAGCAACAGTAGTAGTAGCACCAGTAACTGCAGTAGTAATAGCAGTAGCAGTAATGGTAGCAGTAATAGTATAAGCAATAAGTAGTAGCATCATTAGTATTAGTATCAGCAGTCATAGCAATAGTAATAACAGCAGTAGTAACAGCAGTAGTAGCAGTTGTAATAGCATTAGTTACAGAAGTAGCAGTAGTTGCAGTGATAGTAGTAGTCATAGCAACATATATAGTAGCAGTAGTAGTAACAGCAGTAAAAGCAG
>NC_056730.1:700062418-700084918 GCF_019279795.1 Protopterus annectens | reverse complement strand
GGTGCTGAGTAGGGATCAATATAATTCTGTGAAGCCCAGATTGAAAATCTCTTCCATTTGCTAAGGTATAGTTTTCTCGAAGACATCTTATGAGGAGATATCAGGATGTGTTGGACTTCTGGGGTAAAGCTGTGTAGCCTGGCTATATTTGGAACTGGAGCAGCCATGCTGTCAACTTGAGGGAGTGAAGAGATGGGTAGAGAGCCCCCGATGAGTGGGCCAGATGGTCTGACACCGGGTCCAGTATTCAAGGCTCTACCTGAAGATGAGGCTTCAAGAAGGAAAACCACATTTGACGAGGCCAGAAAGGGCTATAAAAATTAAGGTCCTTCCCATAGTGTTGGCTTTCTGAAGAACTTTTGGTATCAGAGGAAATGGAGGAAAAGCATATAGGAGTCCCAGAGGCCAATAATGTACAAGTGCATCCCTTGGAGACTCCCCCAATGGGGGAATTAGGGCAAGCAAGTTGTGCATTTTGTGTTCATGGCCATGGCAAATAGGTCACAGCAAGGTTGGCCCCATTTGTAAAAAATCATTTCCGCTACTTCTTTCTTCAGGGACCACTCATGTGGCATCAGAATTGCTCTGCTTAGTTTGTCTGCTATCACGTTGGATTTCCCTGGGGTGTGCATTATTACTAGAAAGCACTGCGAGGACGTCACCCACTGCCATACTCTCAAGAGCCTCTCAATAAAGGGGGTAAGATCTGGTTCCTCCTTGTTTGTTTATGTACCACATGACTGACATATTGTTCGTTTGTATTGCAATTGTACCTATCGGAAGAGAGTCTTGGAATGCTTGCAATGCCATCAGCACCTCTCTCATCTCTAGTACATTGATGTGCAAATGAGCCTCGTGATCCTGCCAAGTGCCTTGGGCTGTTCTTCCCTGATAATGCCCCTCCATCTGGGAAGCATCTGTGGTCACTGTGGCTACCGCTGTAAGTTGATAAAACAATCAACCTACTGTTACCTGGTCAGAGTGAAGCCATCAATGGAGATCCTTTTTGCAGGACTCTGTCAGTGTTTTGAAGTGGGACATAGGAAGTTCTTGCATGGACCATTGGGTGAAAAGGAGCCATTGGAGGATTTGCATATGTAGTCTTGCCAGAGGAATCACATTTATTGCTGCTGCCGTAGTCCCCAGTACCTTTAGGACTGTCCTTGCCTGAACCTTGGTTTTGAAGAGGAGATCCCAGATTTGAAGATGAAGAGTTTGCACCCTGTCTGGTGGAGGTCTGACTATCATGGTTTTGGTATCTAACTCTGTGCCAATAAAAACGATATGTTGAGATGGCAATAAGGCAGATTTTTTTTGTAATTTACTGAAATCCCTAGCTGCGCACAGAGTTTCAGGGTAGTGTCTCTTGCTTGAATAAGTAGGTGCTTGGTGGTGGTGGTTAGGAGCCAGTCATCCAGATGTGGAAACACCCAGAATCCTAGATTCCTCAGGTGAGCTGTGACTACTACCTTGCATTTGGTGAACACTCTTGGGGCTGTAGTGAGGCCAAAGGGCAGAGCTCGAAACTGAAAGTGACTGGCTCCCACCTGAAAGCGCAGGTGACTCCTGGATGGCCTGTCCATTTTTATGTGGTAATACGCATCCTGGAGGTCTATAGAGCACATTCAATTGCTTTCCCTAGAAAGGGAAGTATTGACTGCAACTTGACCATCCGGAACTTTGTCTTCTTCACAGACCTGTTTAGTTTGCTGACATCTAGTCCGTCCCCTGTCTTCTTTGGAACTAAAAAGAACCTTGAGTAAGTTCCGGATCCTATCTGGTCTGTGGGGACTGACTGGATGACTCTTTTTTGTAGCAACTTGTGAATTTCTAAGGTTGCTTGTTCTCTGTGACTGGGTGGAACATCCAGGATTCTCTTTAATTGTGGGGGGTGGCATGAAGAAGGGAATTGAGTAACCTCTGGATATGATACTTTGTACCCACTTGTCTTGTTACCTTTAGCCAAGCTTCTGGGTAAAAAGATAGGCAACCCCCGACTGCCTCCAGTGAGGGACAGGTGGGCCTCCTTTCAGGAGAGCTGAAAGGGCTTACAGAAGAAAGAATCTTCCTCACCCTGGTTTTGCGGACTCCCTCTGCTGTGTGGCCATCATCTTCCATTATTACCTCCTCCTCTGCCTCTGGAGGAAGGTTCATCCTGTATGTCTTAAAAGGTCCTCTGGGATTTTTGGAACCACATTTTTCCTCCCTTTTGACCCTTTAGATAGGGTCTAGAAGGTGTGGAAAAATGGATTCTGATGGCAGAGCGAGCCTTTCCTTCTTGTTCACACTTGGTTAATGTTTCCGTGACTTTAGGCCCAAACAACGATGAGCCATCAAATGGGCTATTAACAAAGAATGACTTGAAAGTTCCACAAAATTACACAAATGCATCCAGGAATGTCACCTAAGGGCAATTCTGGAACCTGCTGATCTTCTCGCTCCATCGGCTGCATAAGAAATGAGCCCATGGATGAGTTAACTACTGAATTGAGGGTGGCAAGCTGTGAAGATACCTTATCCACTACCCCCACAGCTACTGTACCCTGGAGAGTATCTCCAAGCTCTTGTAGGAGATCTCTCTGTAACCTTTTGAAATGTGAAAGGTAATTCAGGGACTTAAGGGTAAAGGCCACTGACGAGAACATGTGCTTTCCATACCTGTCCATCATATGTGACTCTTTATTCGAGGGATGGACAGATGTGGAAGTCTTTGATAACTCCTTTTTCATAGCCGCCGCCACCACCATAGCATCTACAGGGACTCCTCTGGTCAAAAAGGCTTCATCTGGAGAGGTGATGAATTTTTCAGGCCTCCTAGGGACAGGTTCCACTGTGTCTGGAGACTCCCACACCTTTCATCAAACTAGCTCTAAGAGTTCGTCTAAAGGTGGAGACACCCAGGTGGCTGAAGGGCAAGACCCAAAAGCCTTCAGGTATACAGACTCATCATCAGAAGGGGTAATGGGCTTCCATCTGCTCTGTTTAAAGATTTCCAAGATGTCTGCAAAGGAGACATCTTCAGAGGGCGACTGTGGGGACCCTTCTGACTCCTTGAGGTCCGCATCTGAAGTGATTGACTCATCTGGGGAGTCTACATGCTTCCTCTTACATAACTTCTTCTGAGGGACCTCTCCAGAAGGGAATTCCAGAGAAGTTTTGGAAGACAGGGGCTCACCCAATGGGGTGTCTTGAGGCTTAGAGTCTTTACGCTTCTGTGGAATGATCTGTGCAGAGATGCATACCAGTACATTTCGGGATGGAATGGTTGGATCTGACAGTGAGGCTGTCCATAGGGACAGAGCTCTCCTCATGGCTGCAAAATCCCCCCTCCCATGATCTGAAGAGACTACCAGTTCCAAGTTATCGGAAGGTCTCCTTGGCACCATAGGAGTTGGCTCCAAAGCCGAGGTAGGAGCTGAATTCACCTGAGCAGAAGCCCCAAGAGGCAAGTTCGGAACTGAAAAAATTTCGGTCCGACCGTCCTCCCCAGACCCGACCAGTGAAAGTCGGCTCCTAGACACCTCAGACAGCACCAAAGTAGTCAGAGCAGTCAGAACCAAAGAGCCTGAAGTAGGTCTCAGCTCAGACTGCTCCACTACTATCAGTTCCATGCATTCTGGCTCCAAAGCCATCAGTGGGGTCAGAGGAGATATCGAAGACAGGGGAATGGGTCCAGTCGGTTCTCAACTTCTCTTGAGTTGGCTCTGACAAAAAATTGGCCATTGCCAGTGTCCTAAGTAATCTCTGCAGCAGAGACCTCCAAAGCAGACACCCAAGCAACCGCTACCCCAAAACAAAACACGTGCAACACATAGCTCACAAAGCCAGTGTGCCGAACAGCCACAGCCCTTAAGGCTAAACAACACACCTGATACACTTGTAATAGGTGACTCTGTCATCAGGTACACTGACGTCCCACTCACCAGGCTGAACAAGGTCACGGTGAGCTGCCTGTCGGGTGCTAGGATCCGCCACATAACACAAGCACTCAGGTCACTCCAAGGCAAGTACAAATATGACTCAGTCATTGTCCATGCTGGTGTGAATGACCTGAGACGTACCTCCCTGGACTACATGAAAAGAGACATAGAGGAGCTCTCTGAGCATGTAGCCCAGGCCGGTATGACCCTGACCTTGAGTAGCATCTTACCCTCACCAAGAATGATGCCACAATATGAAGACAAGATGATCAATTTCAACAATTGGCTTAAGTATTGGTGTCATTCAAAGGGGATCCAATGCCTGTCAGCCTGGGATTACATGCTCGACAAGCCACGATGCTTCGCTAGGGATGGCTTGCACCTGTCACCCCTGGGCTTTCGGATATTGGCAAAGGCTCTTGCTACCCCATTAGTGCCTTTAAGTAATGCTACTCAACGCCAGAAGTCTAAACCTCAAGATGCACGCACTCGAAACTCTCCTTAGAATGGAGAATATCGATATCTGTGCAGTAACAGAAACCTGGTTCGAGGCTCCCGAGAGCACCCCAGCACTACCAGGTTATACCTCATACCATGCTTTTCGGCCCCAAAACTTGTACCGAACCAGAAAAGGAGGGGGAGTATCAATATTCGTCAAAGATACCCACACCTCCAGGTTGGTGGCACAGCATGAAGCATCAGAGACTATCCATGTGCAACTAACAGTGGGTAAAACTGCCTTCCAGTTTACAGCCTGCTACAGACCACCCTCCCAAACCCAGGAACCCCACTCAGCCTTCCTGAGAACACTGGAAAATATGAAGGTCTCTCCAAACACTATTATATTGGGCGACTTCAACTACCCAAACATAGACTGGGAGCATTACTCTAGCTCCAACACCCTAGCCCAAAGGTTCCTAGAATTTATAAACTCAAATGCTATGGAACCACTCCCACAAGAGGGAAAAACATACTGGACCTGATCATCACCAACATGGGGACTCTATGCTCCAGACCAGAAGTGTATCCCTCACTGGTAAGATCAGACCATAAACTAATCTCACTGGATATTTACATCCTAACCCCAGCCCCTGCCCAGAAAACCACAGTGAAAAACTTCTCTAAAGCAAATTTCACACTCCTCAAAACCGAGGTGGAATCCTTCAAAGCCCCTGGGCCTGTGGAAAATATGGCCCAGACCGCAGAATCCTTTATAAACGCATTCTATGAACACCTTCAGGAATGCATGGATCATGCAAATCCAAATAAAACCAAGACCCAATCCTCCAAAGGCAGACGTCCTGTCTGGTGGACCCCAGCCATAAACAAACTATACAATAGAAGGAGAAAGCTACTACATGATAGCAAAATCCCAAAAAGGGAAGGCATCTCTGATCAGTATTAGCAAAAAACTACGGGCACTCATAAAATCGTCTAAGGCCAGCTTCAAGAGAAAAATTGCACAGGACACTAAGGATAATCACAAGGCTTTCTTTAGTTATGTTAGGAACCTGGGTGGGAATTCTTATATATGCTCAGAATTAGTCCAAAATGACAAAAAATACACCGAACCCACAGACATTGCCAACATCCTAGCTGACAGGTTCAGCGCAAACTCCCACCAAAAGGGCAAATATCTATCCCAGCAGAGTGCTGCCCCCCCTGACATCTCAGATGCTCAGGTAAGAGCCGCCCTCTCCAAAGCAAAAAACACAGCATCAATGGGACAAGACGGTGTCCCAGGCTGCGTCCTACATGAACTCCAAGAAGAGCTAAACCCAAACATAAAACTACTATTCAATTTCAGCCTTACTACAGGATATGTACCCAAAGAGTGGCATACAGTAACAGTGGTCCCTCTCCACAAAGGTGGTGCCTCAACGGATCCTGGAAACTATCGCCCCATAAGCCTGACTAGCTTGGTCTGCAAAGCTATGGAAAGGATCATCATGGACCTCATAAATAAAGATATTGGGGACCTACAGACACTGGATCCTAACCAGTTCAGCTTTGTTAAGGGCAGATACTGGTCAATTTCTTTGAAACAGTCACCAAGGCCATTGACGAGGGGAAGATGGTCCATACAGCCTACCTGGACCTCGCAAAAGCCTTTGATACAATATCCCACTCGGGCATTATAGATAAGCTCACCAGCTTAAATATAAACCCCCATGTCACTAGATGGGTTGCAAACTGGCTCAAGGACAGAACCCACATGGTTAGAATTGCTGGAGCCATGTCAGACTCCAAACCAGTTACAAGTGGCGTCCCACAAGGTTCAGTCCTGGGACCTCTCTTGCTCGGTATACATTTCTCGGATGTACAGGCCAATACGGAAGGACTGTGGCTGGCCAAGTTCGCAGATGACTGCAAACTGGGTGTCATAATTGACTCTCCAGCCGACACAAGCATCCTCCAAAAGAGCCTCATAGAAACAGACATCTGGTACCAGAGCCATGGCCTCAAGCTAAACGCCAAAAAGTGTATAGTCATCCCCTTTGGCAAAAACAAAGTGCCCACAAATTACCACATAGGTGGTAATCCATTAAGTACAGAAGAAGTACTTAGGGACCTGGGGACCCAAGTTGATAGCAATCTCTCATTTGACAACCACTTGGCCAAAGTGGTTAGAAAAACATTTTATATAGCCCACCTAATCATGAAGGGATTCTCATCTAGATCAGGGGAGGTCATTGTGCCTCTTTACTCATCCCTCATCAGGCCCATAATTGAGTACAATGCCCCTTTTGGAAGGTACCTTACCAGACACCTGCAGCAACTGGAAAGACCCCAAAAGTACCTCACCAAGAGGATCAAAGGACTCAAACAGATGCCATATGCTGCCCGGTTAAAGAAACTCCAGCTCTACTCAGTGGCATACCACCTGCTCAGAGGCGATCTGTGCCTGACGTATAAAGCCATGTCCAACCTGGAATTAATGGACATGCTGCACCTCAGAAAATCCAAATCCCATTGAGCTATGCACTCAAGAGACTTGAACCTCAGCACTGAAATAAATAGGACATGCTGGAGGGACAGATTCATAACCCAGAGGCTCCCTTCACTCTGGAATAAAATCCCAGTCCAGGTTAGGCAGAGTCCCTCATTGACTCTCTTCAAGAGGAATCTTGATGAGTGGATGGGAGATCGTAGGTTTACCCCGGGTATCACTTCTGTGTCACTGTTAGACAGAGGCACAGTATACTAACCTCAAAAAAGGGCATAGCAAAATTAATTTAAAGTGGGTGGTGAAAGCCAAACACACTCTGGCTAGGCTTATAAATGCCCTAGGGCAGATAGCCTAGTATGAACTTATGAACCTATGATCCACATTACAATCAGACAGGCTTTTGGAGGATCGAGAGGATAGATCATAAACATATTGTAACAGAAGCAACCTGAGCATCAGAGAGACCGGCTCCAAGACAGGGGAGCGGCTCTGAACTTGAACTGTCATCAGATCTAAAGCAGATGGAACTGAGGCAAGAGGTCTGTCCTGGTCAGATTTTTTTTGTCGCTGTTGGAGATATTTTAGGCAGTTTAGTTGATTGATCTGACGTTCCTGATTAGGTAGAAGATCATTTGGAGGCTTTGTCATGAGTGGTAGGAGATTTAGAAGGACTTTTATCCTTTTCCATGGCTTCTAAAAGGAAGACTTTATTAATCCCTTTAGAATCAACTTGTTTTTCCTCTTATGGAGGACCTTGGAGCTGAAGGAGTGACATATGGAGCAGGACTCCTGTAGATGAACTGCTCCCAGGCAGTAAACACACTCCGTATGTCCATCAGTAATGGACATCTTCTGAGCACATTTAGGGCATTTTTTGAAACTGGAAGGTTTCACATCTTTCTGCTGCTTATTAGACATTGCACTCAACACACACAAATAACCTTCTAACTTAAATGGGTGAGAAAGGCTTTCTAACTAAAACAAGCCTTAATTAAGCTAAGTAGAAAAAACACACACACAATTCTCTGATACAGTAATGGTAACGGAACAAACTAAGTTACCTCAATCCAATAGCTACTGCTAGATAGCTGAGCACTCAAAACTCTAAATATAATACTATATGGAAGGCACACAAGTATTAAAGATATTTAAAACTATCTAAACTATTTAAGCTATTTAACTCTACAAGCTAAATATCACTGCAAATAGGACAGGGAATGCAAAGGCCTAACAATGATGGCCCAAGGAAAAAAAACACACTAACTAGAAAAAACTTCAAAAGAGTTTAAGGACTAAGACTATATATATACTTGAGAGACGAAGTTATTTAAGCTAGAAATTACACTATAAATTCAACTATAAATGTAGCTAAACAATGAAAAAGATAATCCATTTAGCCAGGACTAGTTGCACGACTCGATTTTTTTCAGCGGCAAACAAGATCTGAAGAAGGCACTAGAGCATCATGGGATAGGGATGGAGCCATGAGCTAGTTTGAGACCTCGAGCTTTAGTAAGTGGCCGAGTCGGAACTGAGGATCGGTTCTGAACCCATCAGTATAGCATGAAGACGAGATAGGACAACTTCACATTTACTATTTCAGACCATCCATCCATCTATCCAATTATCTTAACCTGCTTTATCCTTTACAGGGTTGTGAAGAGCTTTATCCTTTACAGGGCTGTGAAAATACCTTCTGTCTCCCCTATCTTGGCAGCCTATAGGTTCAAGACCTAAAACCCAGTCTGGACACCCTTCTCTTCAAAATGAACACTGTAATTTTAAAGTAAGAATCAAAATAATGGCAACAGTGGTGCTTAGAACATGGGTAAATGCTGAGGTTATTAGCTAACTAATTCTGAAAACAGATAAATATTTGAGCAAAGCTAAGATGTTGATTTAATAAAAGTCCACTAAAAAGGATCTAAATGAATGCATTATTAAACTGATGGCAATTACATACGGAGATTGTGCTTGCAGTTTTTGTAACAGCTTTTTTTCTAATTGTACTTGGATACAAGCTGATATTGTAAGTTTTAGTGTGGCCCTGATTTCTCTTACCTATATTCCTCAGTCTTAAGTGCTTTTCTTGCAGTGCAAGGGAGGGGTTTCTTCCACAGAGTAATTATCTGTTAATGGTATATACATTTGGAACTCTAAACAGATAACCATATACTATTTAGCAACATTACAGACTGCTTTATTCCATCATATATTTCTCTTCTTCTTAGTTATTTTTCTCATTTTCTTGGAACGAATATTTTCAAATTATAACAATAAAAATACCTAATATTACATCTTCAAAGAGACCAATCCCCAAAAAGAGCCTTAAGTCAATTACACACATTTTCATTTAGTGGCCTAAAGGTACATTTCCCTCTTTGCTTACCTCAAATCATCTAATCTTAAGTGAAATCAAATGAAGGAGTCGCTCATTCTAATAACTAGGATATTCAATAGTTTGTTGATACATGTCACATGTTTTGTTAGCCAGAAACAAGGATCTTAATCTTAATCCCTAAGAGGTACCATAAAGACACAAGACCCTGTTAATTTCATAATTTAATACTTACAGTATCTTCAGTAAGTATCCACCGCTCAAATTTTGGACATAGAAGCACTATCCTAATACCATAGTTATTTCAGAGTCATGGGTGAAATCTGGAGACATACTGACATGTGCCATCACCTCACATTACCAACCCTTTCAGGAGATGGAAACATACTTAGAGGCATTGCCATTTAACTGTTTTGAAACTTGACCCCAGATGGACTACTGGAACCTGTCTTATTGGAGAACACGTAGAACTTGTATAAACCTCCACCTACTGAAACACATAAAGTTAAGGGCCTTATACAATGCATCAATAGACTGGTTAAGGGTAGCAACATAATTATATTTGGATGTTTTAACATACACTTGGTGTATCAGTACTAAAAGCCAGCTAGATGGCATCCTAGATGTGCTATTCCAAGAACAATTAAAGAGGTGAGGACTGTGGCTGTCATTCAACAGGAGGTTTGGAGACTTTCTGATGCACAATAATAAATTACTTTGAGCTACAGAGAGTACTTTTTTCAGCTCACTTGCTACGCTGGGTTGAAGTATATGTACTGCTTTTGAGTCTTTGTTTTTTTTTTTTTTTGGAGACTGCAGTACTAGGTCTTACCCCATGACTTTAGCTGGCTTCCCCCCCTAGAATGGGTGTGCTGACCTCTGCCCCATAGTTCCATAGTGGTCTTAATGGCTGCTTCTGGAACCCAGAACATCTGGGAAATTGGGCTAAAATCTATATCTTTTCACTGTGAAGCCAGAGTTCTTTGAGAACCTTACACATTAATTTGCTTTGAAGTGTGAAATTTATTTATTTGATTTAAAATTTGTTTATATTCATAAGTGGGTCAGCAATTGGTCAGATTAGGGCTTTCAATTAAGATGTTTAGTTCTAAGCATTACAGAGTTTGTTCTGGATAAGCTGCCTACTGTACTTTTATTTTGTAACCAGTTTGATATGGTACTAAGTGCAATCTGAGGTCTTTGATTGCTTCAGATTAAAGTAACGGTCTTTATGGTAATGTGATTTTTGCACAGAATTGTGTTGAGGTAAAGGAGGCTGAGGTGGAAGAGATTAATACAAAGACAAAATATCAAAGGGATAAAACTGATACCTGAAGAGCACTCTGTGTTGGTGGAATTCTGGGAGAATAGGATGAGCTCTCCTTGAAATAGCTTGTAGAATGTTTTAGGATGCCAGAACAAGACCTTGAAGCCTATAAGGCTTTCACGAGGAGCTGATGGTTGATGGCATCTAAATCTGTCAGGTAATTGAAAATGGCTCCTGTTAGATGACCTTGGCCAGTATTTCTTAGTATAGCATCCATCAAAGTCCATAAGGCTATCGTGGCACGTCTACAGTTCCAGTAGTTGTATTGATACCCTGAGAGTATTGTGTACTTCTGGATGTACTTAGCCATTGGTTGTACTGATACCCTGAGAGTATTGTGTACTTCTGGATGTACTCAGCCTGGTTGTACTGATACCCTGAGAATATTGCGTATTTCTCAATGTACTCAGCCACCCATTGGTTGTACTGATGGCCTGAGAGTATTGTGCAGTTCTGGATGTACTCAGCCAGTGGTTGTACTGATACCCTGAGAGTATTGTGCAGTTCTGGATGTACTCAGCCAGTGGTTGTACTGATACCCTGAGAGTATTGTGTACTTCTGGATGTACTTAGCCATTGGTTGTACTGATACCCTGAGAGTATTGTGTACTTCTGGATGTAGTCAGCCTGGTTGTACTGATACCCTGAGAATATTGTGTATTTCTCGATGTACTCAGCCACCCATTGGTTGTACTGATACCCTGAGAGTATTGTGCAGTCCTGGATGTACTCAGCCAGTGGTCGTACTGATACCCTGAGAGTATTGTGCAGTTCTGGATGTACTCAGCCAGTGGTCGTACTGATACCCTGAGAGTATTGTGTACTTCTGGATGTACTTAGCCATTGGTTGTACTGATACCCTGAGAGTATTGTGTACTTCTGGATGTACTCAGCCTGGTTGTACTGATACCCTGAGAATATTGTGTATTTCTCGATGTACTCAGCCACCCATTGGTTGTACTGATACCCTGAGAGTATTGTGCAGTTCTGGATGTACTCAGCCAGTGGTTGTACTGATACCCTGAGAATATTGTGTATTTCTCGATGTACTCAGCCACCCATTGGTTGTACTGATGGCCTGAGAGTATTGTGTACTTCTGGATGTAGTCAGCCATTGGTTGTACTGATACCCTGAGAGTATTGTGTATTTCTCGATGTACTCAGCCACCCATTGGTTGTACTGATACCCTGAGAGTATTGTGTACTTCTGGATGTACTCAGCCAGTGGTTGTACTGATACCCTGAGAGTATTGTGCAGTTCTGGATGTACTTAGCCATTGGTTGTACTGATACCCTGAGAGTATTGTGTACTTCTGGATGTGCTCAAACAGTGGTTGCACTAATGGACTGATTGTGTACTTCTGGATGTGCTCAAACAGTTGTTGTACTTATCGCTTGATAATATGGTGCACTTATCTGTGAAATAATATTCGGTTACATATAAAATAATAGCCTGTTGCATGTAAAACAAACGATCCTACTCTTGCTTTCTTCATTGTACTGATGACCGGTCGGAGGTTGTACTGATGATGTGAGTGTATGACATATTGCTGGACGTACTGTATTAATGATCTGAGAGTATGGTGTATTTTGAATGTACTCAGCTAATGGTTGCACTGATGGCTTGATAGTATGGGGCACTTCTGGATGTACGTCATGTGCTAATGTGTCTGGACATTGTTTAATTTTTAAAAACCTTTCCCTAGAACTGGTAACAGAGAAATAGGTCTATAACCTGATGGAGATGTAAGAAGTGATAATTTGATAAAAGCTTGACTGGTGCAGATCGTCAGATATTTGGTAAATAATTTTCAAAATGCATTGATAATATATATGTCTAAGAGGTTGTGAGATATGCTTCTTACAAATGTTTATAAACTGTTTATGGGGAGGGGGTTGGCATAATGGTTAAGGTGTCCACTTTACAGACACAAGGTGCAGGGTTCAATTCTCACATGAGGCAATTGACTAGACTTAAAAAATGGCCCACAGGGGCAGTTAGCCTAGTACTAATCTATGAATCTATAAAACTAAGGGCATGTGCCATTAGCTGCTGGTGGACTTTGTTTAGACAGTTTGTCCATAAACTTATTGTGTCACATTGCATATCCTATTTGATAGCATCTAAGTGTATCAGCTTGTCCTCACTGCATCATCACATCCCTTTTCTGTTCCTCTTGCACAGATTTTAGAACATGGAATCATTATCACTTATTGACTTCTTGGGCATGTATACCCATTTCAATAGCGTAGACAGAGACTAGTGGCTATTTACAGGATTTATACATGGTATTTTAAGATGTACTTCAGCTATTACAATCCAAGAATCAGACATCTAACCCACTAGGTTCAGTCATTATTTCATTGATATTTCTTTGCCATGTAATGCATTGATGTGCTTAATGGATTATTCTAGACAATAAGATGCTGAAAATAAGGTAGCAGGTAGTTGCAGTAGTGTGCTTATACTTGGAAGTACTTTAAATGAAAAAGAGACAGATAGATCTCTGGTATTATCTGTATTCATGGTTCTCATCACACTCATACTATTCAGTCTTGATATATCACCCTCACAGCAGTATTTGGGAAACTATATGTAATTTCAGGTTGGTTAAGACTGTAGAAGACCTGACCCGATTTCCTCAGTTAATTTGGATTAAATTGCAGAAGTGGACAGGGTGATAAAAATGGCTCAATATTTTTAGACTCTAGCTTTTTTATGTTTTTCATAATGTATTGACAAAGGAGGTAGCTCACAGCTGGATGTGTATCCATCTCTTTCAAATCCATCATTCTCATTATTGGCTCTTTATCACGTATGTAGTCATGTGTAGTGATTGTGGCTGTTTTGCAATATTGACCTCATGATGTCTTAGGAAGAATAAGTGTGTGTGTATTGGGTTGTCAGACATCACTGCCAGTTTCCTGGCACAATGGGATGGAGCCTTCATTAGAGCCCAAGAGAGCCAGGTTCACACAGATTCCATGGATCTTAAAAAGGACAGTCCCAGAGATTTTTTGTTTTGATTCTGGTCTTTGTTTACAGTTTCAGCCTGGCTTTCTGAGCATGTCCCAGCTTTGGTTGCAGGGGTTGGGGGAGGGGTGCTCATAGGAAGTTTCAATGTTCTTAGTCAAATTCCATCTCAAATCGTAGTTGTACGCACAAAAGCTCTCACTGAGTCATTCATTAGTTTCACCTGTGCTTTTTATCCTCAGAGAAAAGTAGTCTTTCAGGAATTTTATGACATCACTTGCTACTACCTTGCAGGAAAGAATATGAGCAATTCAAAGCCAAAACATTAGTTTAGTGCTATGATGTTATGCACAACTGTCACTTGCTCTGTAGAAAGGATCATAATGATGCACGTTTTTAACAGTAGTAGAAGAAGTCTTCTTTTTTTATATTTTGTTTTCTGATCTTTGATTACTAGCTAAGTATAATGGTTTTCTGATCTGCTGTAAAAAATGTGTAATGCAAGCAATGGATTCATTTTAAACAATGAACTCCAAAACGTACTGTCACATTGGGGGCTGTGCAGTATGGCAACCTATGATAGTTTTACATACTAAGTCTGAGATTGCTTTACTACAGAATAAGGGGAATACATTGAGACTGCTAAGATTTAGTATGAATTCACTAACTGTACTCTTGACTATACTGCTTCCAATTACGCTATGCAGAATAAATAAAGAAAATAAAGACCTGCACAATTAAGATTAGCTTTTTGACGAGTTCATAAAAAGTAAACACTGAGTCTTGCCTAATCACCCCCATTGATCGAGGACTGAAAGCTTTGATGGGTACTGAATATTGTTAATCATGTTCACCAGAGGGGAATGAAAACAATGCTGCATAAAGTAAACTGAAACCAGCAGTAGGGTTGATAATGACGTGGTAAGTGGGTGGTGACAACTGGGAGGTATCAGGACAAGTTTCTTTAGGTCAGAATTTTAGACTCTGGGTTCGTCCCTTTAAGGAATCACATGGGGGGATAGGAAGAGTACAGTTTGCCAGCTTTCCTATCCCAGGGCAATGGGAGACTATACTGGTCGATGCAACCACTCTGTCAGTAAGAACTGTGGGTGCAACATTCAGCAAGTGAGATTCCGTGGTTACAGCATTACACTCATGCATGGCCATGGGTTTATGAATAGGACATGACAAATTCCTATCCCTGGCAGCAGTGCGATGCTGCACTGAAATGCCTCAGTCTTTCCTCCAGCCCTGGATACTGAATTAGGTATGAAGGAACAGTTGGTTTCAGGAACCTGGAGACTGAGGATAGAAACCACAAGTATCTGTAAGGTCAACTGTGGGTATCAAAAAAATAAAATAGAAAGGATTATCAAACTATCAGACATCACCAACAAGAAAGAGCTGTTCATTTATGGGTTCCTGCAGGTGATGTCATCAACTTGTACCACACATAGTGCTGTGTCTTGCTTGGTTAGACATTGCAACTACTGTCTTCTAATAGGCCTGCTCTTTCTGACATTAGGACTGATCCATTTCTTTTACCAGGATATTGTATAATAAAAGCAACATTTCACCCTTGCTGCTGTTATTTGCCTGTAGAGATTTTCTTCAATTCCTATATGAAGACACTGCTTTAGTGGAATTAATGTACCAACCTAGTATTAGTGTCGACTGTACAGCAGGTAAAATAGTTACTTCCAAAAGAGATTGCTTGGCATTTATTAAGAATAATTCTATCTCCTTTACTAAGGGAGTGATATATTTAAACTAAAACATTTAAATGTAAGAAAGAAGCACATCTGCAATGTTGCTTTAAAATTATCACAAAATACTGTTTTGTAGGGTGCCGCACCTGCCTGCACCCTTGATATACAGGCTCTGCCCAACCCCCTGATCTCCCTGTGCATTAACTCTGAGGTTGGACAAGCTCAGAGAAAATGGAAAATGTGGCAAAAAATCTAGCTGACCCTCTTCTAGTTCTGCAGTCTGAGAACAAATCACAGCATCTGTTAAAAAAGTCATTTCCAATGTACTGAAATGCCAACATCATGCTTCACATGACCTTATATTCATGATATTTTGAGATACAGTAATAAATGGTATGACCAAATGCAGTACTCCCATTGTTTAATTGAAATAATTCAGCTTGAGGCATTCCTGTGGTTTGTGGCGATACTCAGGTAGATGAAAACAGATAGAGACAAAGATGATACATGGGATTCAGTTTGAAGATGATCTGACTTTGTGAATTTATCATGTCTGGAACTGCTGCAGAACAGCAATTGTTGCTCATTTTTAACAATGTATGTGTAACCAGTACATGAAAATGGTTAAGGCAGATTTAGGAGTATATGGTGATTTTGAAACTGTGTTCCAAACAATGGGAACTGAGCCCTTATTTGTCTCATCTTTTCATTGGGTTTATTGAGTTCACCAGTGCATTATAACTGTCTATTGCTGCTTTTACATGAGGTGAGTAAGACTGGTGGTTGGACAGGCTCAGGAAACACAAACATGTAGTAAAGGCATGCTTGGGATGCCTAGCCAGTGCTTCTGAGCAGGATGAGTTCAACACCCCCCCTCTCCAGAACAGTTTTTCCAGTACATCTGAGGTGGTCAGGCATGTGGTATTTGAATTGACCCTGTTGAAGACCACAGTAGCTGGAGCCGTGGTAAAAAGGTGACATGAAAGCATTTGTGATCGTGTTAACCATGTGACCCATTAGGGACAGTAGAATGGAAGGGGTCATTGAGTTAAGAAAAAGGCTTCCATGACATGCTAGTAATGGAGTGCATCCTGGTTTGACTTATAAGTACTGACAGCCCACAAGGGCAGCAAATGCTGTAGCACTGCAGTCAATGACTAGGTATGGAAAGAGTTTGGAGACACCATGGAACATCACTTTCAGATGACTTTAAGAGGATCTGCCAAATATTTCCATGACCAGGAGGGTGAAGAAAGGTAATCCCTGCACTGTCCTCAGCAAGAATGAGGAAATACTGACCTTGACAGCAGACACTCTTGGGCAACAGAATGAATTTTTTGTGATATTCCTGAATCTGGTGAACATAATGTCAGTCAGTGGAAATGGATCCACTGTTGCTGATGCAACTAATGCAATTAAACAGTTTACTTTATCAAGGCTTCAGGATATTGAGATAGTCTCAGAAATGCTGAAGGTACTGGACCAGTATGGCCCTCCTGTAGAATGGAGGTGCTGCCTGACAGGGGCAAGAATGGTCACGAGACTCAGTGATGTTATTGAGATGTTGTGGTTAACATGCCTTTTCATTGCATCAGGGAAGGCTGGGATAATATTTCCAAAAGATGGAGAAGAGGGTATGCTCCAGTTTTAAAAGGATGACACTCCTCCGCTTCCTTGGGAAATTATATGATAAAGTTCTGGAAAGGAGATTTCACCAATAATCAAGTTTCTGATTCAGGTGGATCAATGTGGATTTGGACCAAACTGTTTATCTGTGTATCAGTTATCTATCCTTTCAGAGTTACTGGAAGGGTCATTGGAGTTTGCTACTTCTGCCTAATTGTGTTACAACAGTACAGGGGCTCAGAGCCACTTCTACATGCCATCATCTGTAGTTGATGAATGAGAGTTGTGTCAACATTTTAGTGTGAACATGAATACACTCAAGGTGGGTTGAGGATTCCATACAGGTTTTGTCTTGTCTTCCCTCCTGTTTACGAATTTCATTGTCAGGATATCAAGGTACAACCAAAGCCTAGAGAATATCCAGCTTGGGCTATGTAAGGATTGTTTCTCTGCTGTTTTCAGATGATGATGTCCACAGTCAAATGTGACTGGGATTTCTAGGACATCACTGAAAGGTTAACTGGGTGAGTGTGAAGAGGCAGATGAGAAAAATCACCGCCTTCAATCAGTGGTGGTTCACACTAGAAGAGTGCATTGTTTTCTGCATGTTAAGGCTGCATCTACCTCAGTGAAGAAGTGTAAGTATCTTGGAGCCTTGTTCATAAGTGAAGACAGAGCGGAATGAAGAGATCGATGAGCAGGTGGTTATAGCAGTGGTACTACTATAGGCATTGGACCAGACTATGGTGGTGACCCTAGAAGTGAGTCATAGGATGAAACTCTCAGTTTTCCCATTCAGGCCCTCTACCTCATTGTTACATGTCATATAACATCTGGGGAGATGCCCAAAGAGTATGATCACACATACAAACAGCTGGAATGAGGATGAGCTTCATTTGTAGGGTAGCTGAGCTCAGTCTTTCTAAAATGTTTAGCAGCTGGCAACCTGGGACTGTCTTAAAATGTGCAACCTGGTACTGTCATAGAATACACAACCTGGGACTCTCTTACAATGCAGCCAATGCTTCTCAATTCAGAGTAGTAAACTAAGGTGGTTTTGCCTCCTTCAGTGGGTGTCACTTGTATGGTTTAAACAAAAGTCATGCCTGGTTCAATACACTGGAAGCTGTGGGGCAGGCCTAAGACATGTTGGGAGACATATATTGGGAGACATATCTCTTAGCTTGCTGGAAATACCTGAGGATCCCACAGGATAAGCTGGAGATAATCTGACTTTGTAAATTTATCATGGCTGGAATCAAGAATTCTGCTCTGCCTGATCAGTTAACTCCCACCATGAACTTCATCAAGACAATTGATTTAAAAAAATCGATGGCTGCATGTTTTTAGAAATGGTGTTTACTTATTATTACACAAAATATGGAGGAAAGCCTTCCTTTGAAAACAATATGCTATCCTTGGAATATTCACAATTATAGACCAAAGTCTCAATTACATTTTCAAATTTATGTTCTTAACTGCGGTGGTGGTGCTACGGTAGCATTGTCGCCTCACAGTAAGACGTTGTCCTGTTTGATTGTCAGCTAGAGCTTCTGTGTGGAGACATGCGTGAATGGGCGTACCTTCGTTGAAAGTTGTGCGTCAGGGCCGGCAACTCGGCACGTAAAAATCTACTGCCAATCATTAGTGGACCAGAGTCCCGCTGTGGCGACGCCTAACCGGGAAAAGCCGAAAGATACTACAACAACAACATGTTCTTAAGTACATTGCCTATATATTAACATACATTTTAAAACTGTAATAAACCATTATAGCTTTATTAAGATGAGTATATTTCATCAAACGCAGGACTAGAGAGTAGTTTACATTACTGATCAATCTTTTTCTTATGTTTGCATTCGGTACTGTGATCTTTATGATATCCGTGAATTACTAAAGGCGGCATTACATTATGGCATTGTAACCACAGAAATGGCCTCACATCCTGCTTTACATATATCTCACACACACACACATGCACAAAACCCAACATAAGCATTTGTTATCTAACCAATGTCATATTCAGTGAAGATTTTCAGCTTTTAAGAGTGATATCATTATAAGGAAAAGCCATATCACTCAGTGTGTTATGTAGATGACACCAAACTATAGATATAATTTGTGCCAAAAACATGATACTTGGGAGCTGCTGAACAAATATTTGTCTAATTTGTAAGACTGGATGTTCTCTGGATGGCCAGCGCATTATTATAATAAGACAGACATACCATTAATTTATCCTGACTATTTGTAGGTTGTACGGTCCTATTGAATTCATGTGACTTGTTTCTTTGTTTCACTTGCATAGTACTATCATGCATACCTCTCAATTGTACAGATTTTCACAGAATGTCCAGATTTTTCCCTCATATTTTTGGTCCGTTTCTCATAAAATTGTGCTGTTCTGGCAAATAATTGGCAAATTATTGAGGGTTGAAGTCAGATAATATTGACGGACATTTGAGTTTCAGACTTCATACCCTTCAGAAAATTCATGCTAATGCAAAACCTGTAATTCAATCAATTTTCTAAGTTTATAAGAGCAATTATTTAAAAACTGCCCCTATCTTTGGGCCTTTGTCCCTCCATTATTGATGGCTTTCTCCCAATGTCTTGCTGTAAGAGGTTGAGAGGAATGCTATTTTGTCTTACGTGAGTATTGACTTACACTTGAAACTCAGGTGTGTTTGGCATCAGAACTTCTTATTTCTTGAGGAGTGTTGTATGTCTGAATGCTACATATTTACTCAATGACCTACTGTTCTCTTTTGGTATTTGACATGCTTGTGATGTTATGGATAAGTCAACTCATTGTCCAGACAGCAGTAAAGATACTGTAGGGAGGTTCCAGCATAAAATGCAGACATCAGGTCACTAAATGACCCTCTGAAATCTAGGTACATGACACCAGTTCCACACTAACCTATAATGACTGAATTCAGAACAGTCAATGTTGTGCTATGTATAGCCATGAATTGTACATTTTCAGCAGTCATCAGCATTCATAGGTCTTAGAGTTTTGTAGCACAGTTTCCACTGAATACCCTTCCTGCTATGTGTGATCCTTATGCAGAACTCTACTCTTCGAGCAATTACTCAGTTATATATAAGAAAATGGAATTAAAGTAAATTTGTTTCACAAACCTGGATTGGAGTGAGTCATGACCTTTTCACATTAACAGCACAATTCTGCTATATGATTCATTACTCAAAATCCAATAAATTTACAATGGAGATTACTGATGAGGTATTTGGCCAAAAATCTGCACTTCAGTTATCTGGTGAAAGACACAAGGCTTCACATAAAACAGTACTGAAAACAAAGTTGTACTTGGCTGGAATGTCCCTTACTGTTATAAAGAATCCCTCAGCAACCAGGAACTAATTGTACAAGGAAGACAATCCTTTATTCCTGGAGCTTTTCTGTTGAAAAAGATACTACACTTTTCCTGTCAAACAATATCAACACAATAAAGTGGAAACCAGCACTCGTACTATTTCATCTTAGCTTGGTCCTCCTAAATACGTTTATTTAAGAGACATTATTACCTATCTGCATCAAATTTCTGTCAGATTTACGCACATAGCAAATGTCAAACAGTCATTACTTTGTAAATATTCACAGGCTGATATATGTGGTTTCATTATATACTCAGTTATACAGCTTTTGATTGCCTCAGAATGTCACAGAAAATAGTATGCCATTAAACAGCAGGCATCTTTATGCTAACTGTCTTTATATGAGAAATTTATACATAATATATTTTGCATATTTCTGTTACCAACTTAGAGAGTATAATTCGAGCAGTACTTCACTATTTATAAGTTGACAGACAAAAGGTACATGAAGCACGCAGGAATAGTAAATGCAAAAGGGATTAAGGTTAGAGTACTTTTAGCACTGATCCCAAAATGCATGGTGTTTCTTCCTTGCAGGCAGCATTAGGTAATCCTAGTTTAGTTCTAAGTAGCATTAGTACAAAACAAAGCTCAGGACTGGAAGGAAACAGTCAATGTACCTTTGACCAGAGTCACAAATATGATCATGAATTTCACAGTTGTGCAGTACTTCTTATCACTACTAAATTTTATAGCCAGAAAACCTGAAGATATGGAGCACTGTAAAAAACTGTTTCATTTGTTTCATGACAACTTTATACATATAATGAATTTTATACAAGCTGAGTATCTAGCAATGTGGTATTTATAACAGCATTTCTTTAAATATCTTTGTGACTGCAACATAGCCCTTCTTGATGTTACATATAAATCTGAACATATCCATGAAAATATTCTGTAAAATAGATTGTCACATAATTTGCCAGATATACAGATAATTCATTTTATTTATTAAATGAACTGTCAATGTAAATATTCAATACTAGCCAACATACAGACTTTATTTCACTGATCCTTTCTGTAATCATAAATGTAACTGTGATCACAGAGCTCCAAAGATGGTTTACATTTTTCATGTGGAGAGTTAATGATTTTCAGAAATGGCATGTATATGTTAGTTAAGCCCATGTAAAGGGGTTTGCAAGGCATGAACTAAATGATGGCTGTTAAAATAAGTTTTAGAAAATACATCAAGGCACTGTGACCAAAACATGAAAGATGAGTCAGACTGCAGTGTAATTCCTGCAACCATCAGGAGAATAAAGCAGTGTTGGTGTTCCAATGTATTGTAACGGGCACAGCAGATTTTTATAGTAGTTGTTTTAATATGCATTTCAAGATGCTACGAGATTAAGATTTTAAAAATAAAAAGGAGACAGGACGTGATTTGCACATTAGGCTTTATAAGCACCTTTAGTGAATAGACCACAGGTCTTTAATAAAAAACACAACAAAAGTAAATTTTTTGATGAAAATAAACAAAGTACATTTTAATTGCACACTACAGTTATATGTTGGATATTGGATCAGGAACCAGGCATTTTGTATACTCTGAAAATAATTATAAAAGTCTTAACTTTTAAAAAACAAAGTCTTGAGCAGTTCCCATCGCCAGTTTAATGAAGTTCAATTAAAAATAAAGTCTGCAGTGCTCTACTTCCTGTAGTCACATTTGGCTGAGAATTCCTGACAATAGAAAATGTTAAGAAGGGAACATAATATTTTTGACACTGTAACATGTATCTGTACTTATGCCTGACCGCCCACATTTATTTGACCCAGGCAAGACGCATAGTCTACAATATGTATAGCTAGTGCATAAAACAGTGCAGGAAAAGGCCAACACTTGTCACAAAAACTGCTAAGTAGGTTTTCAGAAGTGATATGTTATTACTGATCAGAGATCTGGTGTGCAGCATGCATGCAAATAAGCTTTAAAGCATGAAAAAGAGTAGTGATGTAATCCAAGAAAGGCTATTCTGCCCACAAAATGCATAGTTTATGGAAACTGTAGTGCACTGCAATTGCGGAGGTACACTAGCAAAGGGAGCATAGTGAGCTACTAAAGAAGCACTGCTTGCTTTTCCCAGTCACCATAATACAGACAGACAAAACATACACACTCACATACACACACATGGTCGGACACACACACACACACACACACACACACACACACACATGTAGATACAGAGATAGATAGATGTATATATACACACACACAGACATATGTAGACACACACACATATATATATAT